>NC_091151.1:34476726-34709226 GCF_040958095.1 Procambarus clarkii
ACACCACATACACACACGCACACACCCCAAGAAGCAGCCCGTGACAGCTGACTAACTCCCAGGTACCTATTTACTGCTAGGTAACAGGGGCATAGGGTGAAAGAAACTGCCAATCGTTTCTCGCCGGCGCCCGGGATTGAATCCGGGACCACAGGATCACGTCTCAAGCGTGCTGTCCGCTCGGACGGCCGGCTCCCTGTGTGTGTGTGTGTTTACTCACCTAATTGTGCTTGCGGGGGTTAAGCTCTGGCTCTTTGGTCCCGCCTCTCAACCGTCAATCAACAGGTGTACAGGTTCCTGAGCCCATTGGGCTCTATCATATCTACACTTGAAACTGTGTATGGAGTCAGCCTCCACCACATCACTTCCTAATGCATTCCATTTGTCAACCACTCTGACGCTAAAAAAAGTTCTTTCTAATATCTCTGAGGCTCATTTGGGCACTCAGTTTCCAGCTGTGTCCCCTAGTGTGTGTCCCCCTTGTGTTAAATAACCTGTCTCTATCTACCCTGCCGATTCCCATGAGAATCTTGTATGTGGTGATCATGTCCCCCCTAACTCTTCTGTCTTCCAACGAAGGGAGGTTTAATTCCCGTAGTCTGTGTATGTGTGTATGTGTGTGTGTGTGTGTGTGTGTGTGTGTGTGTGTGTGTGTGTGTGTGTGTGTGTGTGTGTGTGTGTGTGTGTGTGTGTACTCACCTAGTTGTACTCACCTAGTTGTACTCACCTAGTTGTGCTTGCGGGGGTTGAGCTCTGGCTCTTTGGTCCCGCCTCTCAACCGTCAATCAACAGGTGTACAGGTTTCTGAGCCTATTGGGCTCTATCATATCTACACTTGAAACTGTGAATGGAGTCTGCCTCCACCACATTGCTTCCTAATGCATTCCATTTGTCAACCACTCTGACACTAAAAAAGTTCGTTCTAATATCTCTGTGGCTCATTTGGGCACTCAGTTTCCATCTGTGTCCCCTAGTGCGTGTGCCCCTTGTGTTAAATAGCCTGTCTTTATCAACCCTGTAAATTCCCTTGAGAATCTTGAATGTGGTGATCATGTCCCCACTAACTCTTCTGTCTTCCAACGAAGTGAGGTTCAATTCCCGTAGTCTCTCCTCGTAGCTCATACCTCTCAGCTCGGGTATTAGTCTGGTGGCAAACCTTTGAACCTTTTCCAGTTTAGTCTTATGCTTGACTAGATATGGACTCCATGCTGGAGCCGCATACTCCAGCATTGGTCTGACATATGTGGTATATAATGTTCTGAAAGATTCCTTACACAAGTTTCTAAAGGCCGTTCTTACGTTAGCCAATCTGGCATATGCTGCTGATGTTATCCTCTTGATATGAGCTTCAGGGGACAGGTCTGGCGTGATATCAACCCCCAGGTCTTTCTCTCTCTCTGACTCTTGAAGTATTTCATCTCCCAAGTGATACCTTGTATCTGGTCTCCTGCTTCCTACCCCTATCTTCATTACATTACATTTGCTTGGGTTAAACTCTAACATCCATTTGTTCGACCATTCCTGCAGCTTGTCCAGTCTTCTTGAAGCCTCAAGCTGTCCTCCTCTGTCTTAATCCTTCTCATAATTTTGGCGTCGTCAGCAAATATTGAGAGGAATAAGTCTATACCCCCTGGGAGATCATTTACGTATATCAGAAACAGGATAGGTCCAAGCACAGAGCCCTGTGGGACTCCAATGGTGATTTCACGCCATTCTGAGGTCTCACCCCTCACTATAACTCTCTGCTTCCTATTGCTTAGGTACTCCCTTATCCACTGGAGCGCCCTGCCAGTTACTCCTGCCTGTTTCTCCAGCTTATGCATCAACCTTTTATGGGGTACTGTGTCAAAGGCTTTCCGACAGTCCAAAAAAATGCAGTCCGCCCGTCCTTCTCTTCCTTGCTTAATCTTTGTCACCTGATCATAGAATTCTATCAAGCCTGTAAGGCAAGATTTACCCTCCCTGAACCCATGTTGATGGGTTGTCACGAAGTCTCTTCTCTCCAGATGTGTTACTAGGTTTTTTCTCACAATCTTCTCCATCACCTTGCATGGTATACATGTTAAGGACACTGGCCTGTAGTTCAGTGCCTCTTGTCTGTCACCCTTTTTAAATATTGGTACTACATTAGCAGTCTTCCATACTTCTGGTAGGTCTCCCGTTTCCAGTGACCTACTATACACTATGGAGAGTGGCAAGCAAAGTGCTCTTGCACACTCTTTCAATACCCATGGTGAGATTCCATCCGGCCCTACAGCTTTTCTCACATCCAGCTCCAATAGATGCTTCTTGACCTCATCTCTTGTAATTTCGAACCTTTCTAACGTCACCTGGTTTCTGCCACCTCTCCTAGCGTCTTGACTTCTCCCTGTTCTATTGTAAAGACCTCCTGGAACCTTTTGTTGAGTTCTTCACACACCTCTTTGTCATTCTCTGTGTACCTGTCCTCGCCCACCCTAAGTTTCATCACCTGTTCCTTCACTGTTGTCTTCCTCCTGATGTGACTGTGTAGTAGCTTTGGTTCGGTCTTGGCTTTATTAGCTATATCATTTTCTAACCTTTTCTCAGCTGCTCTTCTCACACTTACATACTCGTTTCTGGTTCTCTGGTATCTCTCTCTACTTTCTGGTGTTCTGTTATTACAGAAGTTCCGCCATGCCCTTTTGTTCAGCTCCTTTGCTTTCATACATTCCCTATTAAGGGAATGTATGAAAGGTGAAGGGTGGGGGTTTCAGGGAAGGGGGGACAGGTAGGGTGTGGGTTAAGGAGATAGGTGGGACATGGAGGATATGGGGTGAGGGGGGGGGGAGGAGAGATAGGGAGGGTATGGGATGAAGGGGGAGGGGGACAGGGGGGGGGGGAAGCTGGGAGGGGGGACATGATGATAATGGGGAAGGGATGACAGGGTAAAAATGGGGTTGGGGGGGGGGGAGGGAGGGTTGGGTGTTGGCAGGTAGGGTGAAGGGAAGGGAGGGTTTCCATGCAGAGGGGGGTGGTGGTGTTGCCCCCCCCCCCCCTCTGGTGTTGCTGGGATGCTGGTTTTGGGTTCGCCTCTTGTCTCTGGGACTGTTGTGTTGGGGGCTGTGATTTCCTGGTTTGCTCCTCCCTCCCTGCGCTTCCTCCTTGCCTCTGCTGCCCTGGCTCTCTCCTCCTTCGTCCTGTCCCTCTGCAGGAATACTTTCTTGTATCCCTCCACATGCTGCAGTCGACTCTTCCTTTCGAGAATATCCTCCTTCGTGGTTTCGTTTGTAAACACCACCTTTAGAAGTCGGTTTCTGTCCTTGTTATACCAGCCCAACCTGAAAACCTTCTCAATGTTTCGTTCAGCCCCTTCCATCTGTAACCCCTTCAGTAGCCCATGTACTGCCTCTCTATCCTTGTTATTCCATTCTTGCCTGTTGGAACCTACCTGTTCTTTGATGCCTACAACTACCACTGATCTTTTTCTCTCCAGCAGCTGAGTGGTGCACCTTGGTGCTTCCTGTGACGTAGCTGCTTGCATCGCTACCTCCCTCACTGTGTCCATAGCTTCTGAGCTCTTTTTCAGTATGTCCGCAAATGTTTCAGGTACAGAGGCATTTCCTTCCAATGTAACATTCCCACCTTCCCTTTGGATGATAATCTGATGCTCGGTCTCTTTATTTTTTTCTGTGAGGGATTTGATCTCCTCCCTTAATCAACAACTGTAATCAACAACTGTAATCAACTGTAATCAACATATACATATATTACAGTTAAGAATGATGTTAATGGGAAACAAGGAATGTAAACACAGTCTACGATGTTTACCGTAGACTGTGTTACCTAATATTGATTTGTCAAAAATATTTTGACAAATCAATAGATTTTGTTTATTTAAAATTTGAAAGCAAATTTTTACAGTTCAGCTTTTAATTATTTATATTTTGACCTTTCATTTTTAATGAGAATGTTATTAAGGCTGGAATCAACAGTTTATTTTTACTGTTAAAACCTGTTCAACTTTAGCATAGAAATTTCACCTGCAGGAAGAGGTAGTGAACTATCAGGGGAAAGTGCCAAGCCATTACGACTATATAGCCCTGGGAAGGGGTCAGGATATAAGTATTTGGGATGGGATGGGGGGTAAGGAATGGTGCCCCAGCCACTTGGACGGCCGGGGATTGAACGCCGACCTGTATGAAGCGAGATCGTCGCTCTACCGCCCAGCCCAAGTGGCAGGAGGTATTAATGTTTTTCAAGGGTGCTCGAGCACTTTAGTGATGTTTTAGTAAAGGTCGAACTTGTTATGTTCCCTCAGAGACCCAAAGACGTATGACCCGTCAGAGAGGAGCCAAGCGGAACATCTTCAGATGCTAGTGCCCTCCGCCAGAGTGGTGAAGGCCCTCAATGTTCTTTCTGCATACACGCTCTCCAGTGGAGTGCGAGGCAGCAAAGAGGTGAGTCACTTTCTCCAGTGGAGTGGGAGGCAGCTAAGAGGTGAGTCACTCTCTTTCCAGCAGAGTGGGAGGCAATAAAGAGGTGAATCACTCTCTGCAGAGGACTGCGAGGCAGCAAAAAGGTGAGTCATTCGTTGCAGAGGAGTGCGAGGCAGCAAAGAGGTGAGTCATTCTCTGAAGAGGAGTGCGAGGCAACAAAGAGGTGAGTCATTCTCTGCAGAAGAGTGCAAGGCAGCAAAGAGGTGGGTCATTCTCTCCAGAGGATGGCGAGGCAGCAAAATGATGAGTCACCCTCTCCAGCGTAGTGCGAGGCAGCAAAGAGGTGAGTCTCTGCATGTGAGGCATAGAGGTGACAACATAACAGCTCTGGGCAAGTGGTGAGGCGGATATATGTATAAAAACTCTGTGTTACAGGAAGCCTACTGTTTTGCACGACATAATTTATCTGAACAAAACATGCCATGCGTAGCTTGTCACTCTACAGTTACAGTTACATTACTTGAGCAGTTTCCTGCCCGGAGTAAATACATATCAGTTTGTATCGAGAGTGGGCTTTACCACGTAATGAAAAGTCTCTAGGCCGAGAATATTTTACACTTAACATTAAAGGAAACTTCAGATGGCCTGGTAACCCGTACTCGGCTGTAACTTTTAATGGTTTACAATACTCTAACATATATTTGTTTTCCCCATACTCGAGACTATCCAGATGAACCAATTCCATTATCCTGCCTGGAAATATATTCCATATATAAACTGCCACATTTCCAAAGTGTACCTAGAACAACAGTTATAAAGTGTGTAAGAAAATCAAAACAAACTATAAGGTGCATATAGTACAACATGAATTCTGAAATTTTATCAGATATGTCAACCATAGACTGGGTGGAAAGATTGCTCCTTATACGAATTAGTAAAGCAATTAACTGATGATAAATAATGCGCGGCATTTTACATATGTATTTTGTCTGAGTACTTACTGAAAAATAAAATATTATACCTTCGTCTTGAAAATTTTTAAGGTAATGCAAAGGAGTTTGATATATTAAAAGCGAGGATGTTATTTAATAAATACTTAAAATTAAGGCCATGTCCCCACTGCCATACGAAGGCTTTGCCAGCGTTATTCATGAATGTAGTGATCCTTGACTTTTATCTGTAATAAATCATTAGAGTCGAGCACAGCACCGGATTCCCGGAGACTTGTGGATGTGTAACTGATCTTCAACCCATCATTGCTCGTGATGTTCATCACACTCTGAGTCATTAGTTGGTAATGCGAAACACTGAAACTCCCGTGAGGTAAACTGGGCAACGATACACCTCGGTTTACCAGAAGCCTCGGGCTTCTGGTAAACCCCCGCCATCTTAGGAGTACTAGCTGAGCACCCATGCGTGCTCAGCTATTAGTAATATACTATAGGAGCAAGAAGACTACTAACTTGTTCATGAGAAAACTATCCTGACACCAGACTAATCTCATTATAAGAGAAAAATGTCAATTATGCCCTCACATGCCAAATTGGGGAGTGTTAGCCCAACAAACTCAATATATAGGCAAAACAACAACATCCCTTAAGTGGGGCCTTAAAAATGCACAAACTGCAAGGCCCTATCAAGGTAGATGAAGTCTCTACATAACTAGATCATCGCCAGAGATATCCTGACAAATAACACCAAAATAATCGACATATACAACAACAATAGCAGACGGGACATTGGCGAGGCCCTATACATTAAGCAAACCAAGCCAAGTATCAACAGTCAACTAACACTAAATTACACTCTGCCATCATCGAGAACCCGACGAAACATTCAAGATATTGTCCAAGCCACCATTGAAACAGGAGATTGTTCAGTTACAGTAGGAGTAATGTCCCATAAGTGAGGGGCTTCGCCATTACCTCATCCCTGGCAATATATCCAGCAGCAATAACACTTATAACCTTACAGGCTATTCATGCCCGTGCCACCTCGTGGGTGGTTTAACCTTCATCAATCAATGAATCACTTATAACACACTGTGCATCTATATCCGCCACCAAGATGGCGATGTTGAAACAAAAGTCTAAAATAAGTGTTTTACTGGAACTTCTTTTCGACGGTTCATAAAACGGAGGAAAGTGTCCTGAAAGATATTATTAATAAGAACGTTATCCCCACAGACAAAAACTAGAAGATACAATTTACAATTTTCTACAAAAACAAGAAAACGGCCAACCTACTCATGAAGAACTCTCCAGACACCAAACAGAACGCCTTGAAAGAAATGTCGTCTATGCCTTCACAGGCCCACTTGGGGATTGTCAGCCCCTAAGATCTCAGTATACATGCAAGACAACAACGTCTCTTTCTAGGCGATTAACAATGTACAAACAACAGGGTATATAAACTCCTCACACAACCAGACCATCGCCAGAGAAATCTTAATAAGCAACTCAGACATTATCGATAGATACAGCAACAGCAGGAGACTCGACATCAGCGAGGCTCTACACGTCAAAAAATCAACACCAGCAATCAACTGCCAATTAACATATAATTACATTCTACCGACTTCAAGCCCCCGAACCAACACAGAAGCAAGAAGAGAAAATACGCAATGTACCCATTGATTCGTGTTCTGACTATGTAAAATAATCTTTACTCATTGATTTGTGTCATATCACCTCACCCAAAAACAAATATAAGCATGAAACGAAGTACATATAATTTGTCTTTGAAAATGTAAGAAGTCTCGTAAGAAATGCTTCTAGTGTCAGACCATAAATACAATACGAAAATAAACTTTGGAGAGTAAAGTTTTTAATTAAATTACCCTCGACAGTGAAGAAAAACGTATTAAATATTGAGAAGGTTCGTGTTAGAATCGTTATACTTACCCTTTCGATCATATTCAACAACATATGTTTACAAGAAAGACTGCTAAATATATACTAATTCATATATATATATATATATATATATATATATATATATATATATATATATATATATATATATATATATATATATATATATATATATATATATATATTAGTATATTTTGGTAGCAGTCTTTCCTGTAGACATATATTATTAAATATGACCGAAAAAGTAAGATTAATAATTCTAATACGAATTTTCTCAATATTTCTTATATTTCTTTTCACTGTTGATGGTAACTGAAAAATTAATTCTCCAAAATTAATTTTAATTTCTAGTCTGACGCGACACTTGAACGCGTTTTGTGATAACTTATTACTTTTTCAAAGACTTTAGTTTACACACACACAACTATAACTTAACAGAGTCAGAGTTTAAACAGCTTCGATTTTATACCTGCATTTGGGTGAGGTGATACGACACTAAGGAAACGAACATAGGAATGTGCCTAAATGCCAACAGCGACTGCCCAGACAGGTACAAGACGAGTGTTGTTAACGCATATGTCGACCGTGCTCTCAGCCACAGCTCAGAATGGAAGCAAGTCGACGAAGAACTCTGTAGGGTAAGGCAGGTCCTAGTCAACAACGGCTTCTCCAATGGTTTCGTCGAAGACATCATAAGAAGGAAAGTGAAACGCCATTCAACCTCTGAAGTGACAACTAACACAACACCTATACCCCCTATTAGACTATTTTACAGGAACTTCTTTTCCACAGCTCATAAAACGGAGGAAAGGGTCCAGAAAGATATTGTTAATAGAAACGTTATCCCTACAGACAAAAATCAGAGGATACAACTGACGATTTACTATAAAACCAGAAAAACGGCCAGCCTACTCATGAGAAACTCTCCAGACACAAAGCAGAACGCTTTAAAAGAGACCAACGTCGTCTATGCCTTCAAATGCCCTCTTGGGGACTGTAAGCTCCAAAAAACCCAGTATATAGGCAAGACAACAACATCTCTTTCTAGGCGTTTAACGATGCATAAGCAACAGGGCTCTATTAAGGAACATATAATCTCTTCCCACAACCAAACCATATATATATATGTCGTACCTAGTAGCCAGAACGCACTTCTCAGCCTACAATGCAAGGCCCGATTTGCCTAATAAGCCAAGTTTTCATGAATTAATTGTTTTTCGACTACCTAACCTACCTAACCTAACCTAACCTATCTTTTTCGGCTACCTAACCTAACCTAACCTATAAAGATAGGTTAGGTTAGGTTAGGTAGGGTTGGTTAGGTTCGGTCATATATCTACGTTAATTTTAACTGCAATAAAAAAAATTGACCTCTTACATAATGAAATGGGTAGCTTTATCATTTGATAAGAAAAAAATTAGAGAAAATATATTAATTCTGGAAAACTTGGCTTATTAGGCAAATCGGGCCTTGCAAGGTAAGCCGAGAAGTGCGTTCTGGCTACTAGGTACGACATATATATATATATATATATATATATATATATATATATATATATATATATATATATATATATATATATATATATATATATATATGTCGTACCTAGTAGCCAGAACTCACTTCTCAGCCTACTATTCAAGGCCCGATTTGCCTAATAAGCCAAGTTTTCCTGAATTAATATATTTACTATAATTTTTTTCTTATGAAATGATAAAGCAACCCTTTTCTCTATGTATGAGGTCAATTTTTTTTATTGGAGTTAAAATTAACGTAGATATATGACCGAACCTAACCAACCCTACCTAACCTAACCTAACCTATATTTATAGGTAAGGTTAGGTTAGGTAGCCAAAAAAAGCTAGGTTAGGTTAGGTTAGGTAGGTTAGGTAGACGAAAAAACATTAATTCATGAAAACTTGGCTTATTAGGCAAATCGGGCCTTGAATAGTAGGCTGAGAAGTGCGTTCTGGCTATTAGGTACGACATATATATATATATATATATATATATATATATATATATATATATATATATATATATATATATATATATATATATATATATATATGTATATATATATATATATATATATATATATATATATATATATATATATATATATATACATATATATATATATATATATATATATATATATATATATATATATATATATATATATATATATATATATATATATATATATATATATATATGCGAACAAGCCTGAATGGTCCCCAGGACTATATGCGAATGAAAACTCACACCCCAGAAGTGACTCGAACCCATACTCCCAGAAGCAACGCAACTGGTAACTACAGGGCGCCTTAATCCCCTTAATTTGACGGCCGTGATGGTCAAGCGGATTAAGGCGCCCTGTAGTTACCAGTTGCGTTGCTTCTGGGAGTATGGGTTCGAGTCACTTCTGGGGTGTGAGTTTTCATTCATATATATATATATATATATATATATATATATATATATATATATATATATATATATATATATATATATATATATATATATATATATATATATATATATATATGTCGTACCTAGTAGCCAGAACTCACTTCTCAGCCTACTATGCAAGGCCCGATTTGCCTAATAAGCCAAGTTTTCATGAATTAATGTTTTTTCGTCTACCTAACCTAGCTTTTTTTGGCTACCTAACCTAACCTTACATATATATATAGGTTAGGTTAGGTTAGGTAGGGTTGGTTAGGTTCGGTCATATATCTACGTTAATTTTAACTCCAATAAAAAAAAATTGACCTCATACATAGTGAAAAGGGTAGCTTTATCATTTCATAAGAAAAAAATTATAGTAAATATATTAATTCAGGAAAACTTGGCTTATTAGGCAAATCGGGCCTTGAATAGTAGGCTGAGAAGTGAGTTCTGGCTACTAGGTACGACATATATATATATATATATATATATATATATATATATGTCGTACCTAGTAGCCAGAATTCATTTCTCAGCCTACTATTCAAGGCCCGATTTGCCTAATAAGCCAAGTTTTCCTGAATTAATATATTTACTATAATTTTTTTCTTATGAAATGATAAAGCAACCCTTTCCTCTATGTATGAGGTCAATTTTTTTTATTGGAGTTAAAATTAACGTAGATATATGACCGAACCTAACTAACCCTACCTAACCTAACCTAACCTATATTTATAGGTAAGGTTAGGTTAGGTAGCCAAAAAAAGCTAGGTTAGGTTAGGTTAGGTAGGTTAGGTAGACGAAAAAACATTAATTCATGAAAACTTGGCTTATTAGGCAAATCGGGCCTTGAATAGTAGGCTGAGAAGTGCGTTCTGGCTATTAGGTACGACATATATATATATATATATATATATATATATATATATATATATATATATATCGTACCTAGTAGCCAGAATGCACTTCTCGGCCTACTATGCAAAGCCCGATTTGCCAAATAAGGCAAGTTTTCCTGAATAAATATATTTTTTCTTATGTTTTTCTTATGAAATGATAAAGCTACCCATTTGATTATGTATAAGGTCAATTTTTTTTATTGGAGTTAAAATTAACGTAGATATATGACCGAACCTAACCAACCCTACCTAACCTAACCTAACCCTTCTTTATAGGTTAGGTTAGGTTAGGTAGCCGAAAAAGTTAGGTTAGGTTAGGTTAGGTAGGTTAGGTAGTCGAAAAACAATTAATTCATGAAAACTTCGCTTATTAGGCAAATTGGGCCTTGCATAGTAGGCTGAGAAGTGCGTTCTGGCTACTAGGTACGACATATATACATATATATATATATATATATATATATATATATATATATATATATAATATATATATATATATATATATATATATATATATATATATATATGTATATATGTCGTACCTAGTAGCCAGAACGCACTTCTCAGCCTATTATGCAAGGCACGATTTGCCTAATAAGCCAAGCTTTCCTGAATTAATATATTTTCTCAATTTTTTTTCTTATGAAATGATAAAGCTACCCATTTCATTATGTATGAGGTCAATTTTTTTTTATTGGAGTTAAAGTCAACGTAGATATATGACCGAACCTAACCAACCCTACCTAACCTAACCTAACCTATCTTTACAGGTTAGGTTAGGTTATGTAGCCGAAAAAGTTAGGTTAGGTTAGGTTAGGTAGGTTAGGTAGCCGAAAAAAAATTTATTCATGAAAACTTGGCTTATTAGGCAAATCGTGCCTTGCATAGTAGGCTGAGAAGTGCGTTCAGGCTACTAGGTACGACATATATATATATATATATATATATATATATATATATATATATATATATATATATATATATATATATATATATATATATATATATATATATATGTCGTACCTAATAGCCAGAACGCACTTCTCAGCCTACTATTCAAGGCCCGATTTGCCTAATAAGCCAAGTTTTCATGAATTAATGTTTTTTCGTCTACCTAACCTACCTAACCTAACCTAACCTAGCTTTCTTTGGCTACCTAACCTAACCTTACCTATAAATATAGGTTAGGTTAGGTTAGGTAGGGTTGGTTAGGTTCGGTCATATATCTACGTTAATTTTAACTCCAATAAAAAAAAAATGACCTCATACATAGAGAAAAGGGTTGCTTTATCATTTCATAAGAAAAAAATTATAGTAAATATATTAAATCAGGAAAACTTGGCTTATTAGGCAAATCGGGCCTTGAATAGTAGGCTGAGAAGTGAGTTCTGGCTACTAGGTACGACATATATATATATATATATATATATATATATATATTAAATATGACCGAAAAAGTAGGATTAATAATTATAACACGAATTTTCTCAATCTTTCGTACATTACGCTTCACTATTGGAGGTAAATCAAAAATCACTTCTCCAAAATTCATTTTTATTTCTAGTCTGACGCGACACGGGCGCGTTTCGTAAAACTTATTACATTTTCAAAGACTTCACAAATACACAACTGATTAGAACTTACGTATCTCTGATTTTATATCTACATTTGAGTGAGGTGGGAGGGGTGATGTGGCATTAACACAAGACAGAACAAGAGGGGATAATAATAGGGTATTAAAAGTATCAACACAAGACAGAACAGAAACAATGGGTAATTGAATAGAAGTGTTTGTAGAAAGCCTATTGGTTCATATTTCTTGATGCTTCTATATTGGAGCGGAGTCTTGAGGTGGGTAGAATATAGTTGTGCAATAATTGGCTGTTGATTGCTGGTGTTGACTTCTTGATGTGTAGTGCCTCGCAAACGTCAAGCCGCCTGCTATCGCTGTATCTATCGATGATTTCTGTGTTGTTTACTAGGATTTCTCTGGCGATGGTTTGGTTATGGGAAGAGATTATATGTTCCTTAATGGAGCCCTGTTGCTTATGCATCGTTAAACGCCTAGAAAGAGATGTTGTTGTCTTGCCTATATACTGGGTTTTTTGGAGCTTACAGTCCCCAAGTGGGCATTTGAAGGCATAGACGACGTTAGTCTCTTTTAAAGCGTTCTGTTTTGTGTCTGGAGAGTTTCTCATGAGTAGGCTGGCCGTTTTTCTGGTTTTATAGTAAATCGTCAGTTGTATCCTCTGATTTTTGTCTGTAGGGATAACGTTTCTATTAACAATATCTTTCAGGACCCTTTCCTCCGTTTTATGAGCTGTGGAAAAGAAGTACCTGTAAAATAGTCTAATAGGGGGTATAGGTGTTGTGTTAGTTGTCTCTTCAGAGGTTGCATGGCTTTTCACTTTCCTTCTTATGATGTCTTCGATGAAACCATTGGAGAAGCCGTTATTGACTAGGACCTGCCTTACCCTACAGAGTTCTTCGTCGACTTGCTTCCATTCTGAGCTGTGGCTGAGAGCACGGTCGACGTATGCGTTAACAACACTCCTCTTGTACCTGTCAGGGCAGTCGCTGTTGGCATTTAGGCACATTCCTATGTTTGTTTCCTTAGTGTAGACTGCAGTGTGGAAACCTCCGCCCTTTTCCATGACTGTTACATCTAGAAAAGGCAGCTTCCCATCCTTTTCCGTCTCGTAAGTGAAACGCAGCACGGAACTCTGCTCAAATGCCTCCTTCAGCTCCTGCAGATGTCTGACATCAGGTTCCTGTGTAAAAATGTCGTCAACATACCTGCAGTATATGGCCGGTTTCAAGTTCATGTCGACTAAGACTTTTTGCTCGATGGTACCCATGTAGAAGTTTGCAAACAGGACACCTAGGGGAGAACCCATGGCGACCCCATCTACTTGCTTATACTATGTGCCCATCCGGGCTCAAGAAGGGTGCCTCTTTAGTACAAGCTTGGAGTAGTTTCCTCCACACAACATCTCTTTCTAGGCGTTTAACGATGCATAAGCAACAGGGCTCCATTAAGGAACATATAATCTCTTCCCATAACCAAACCATCGCCAGAGAAATCCTAGTAAACAACACAGAAATCATCGATAGATACAGCGATAGCAGGCGGCTTGACGTTTGCGAGGCACTACACATCAAGAAGTCAACACCATCAATCAACAGCCAATTATTGCACAACTATATTCTACCCACCTCAAGACTCCGCTCCAATATAGAAGCATCAAGAAATATGAACCAATAGGCTTTCTACAAACACTTCTATTCAATACCCATTGTTTCTGTTCTGTCTTGTGTTGATACTTTTAATACCCTATTAATATCCCCTCTTCTTCTGTCTTGTGTTAATGCCACATCACCCCTCCCACCTCACTCAAATGTAGATATAAAATCAGAGATACGTAAGTTCTAATCAGTTGTGTATTTGTGAAGTCTTTGAAAATGTAATAAGTTTTACGAAACGCGCTCGTGTCGCGTCAGACTAGAAATAAAAATGAATTTTGGAGAAGTGATTTTTGATTTACCTCCAACAGTGAAGCGTAATGTACGAAAGATTGAGAAAATTCGTGTTAGAATTATTAATCTTACTTTTTCGGTCTAATTTAATAATATGTCTACAGGAAAGACTGCTACCAAAATATACTAATATATATATATATATATATATATATATATATATATATATATATATATATATATATATATATATATATATGTCGTACCTAGTAGCCAGAACGCACTTCTCAGCCTACTATACAAGGCCCGATTTGCCTAATAAGCCAAGTTTTCATGAAATAATTGTTTTTTCGACTACCTAACCTACCTAACCTAACCTAACCTAACTTTTTCGGCTACCTAACCTAACCTAACCTATAAAGATAGGTTAGGTTAGGTTAGGTAGGGTTGGATAGGTTCGGTCATATATCTACGTTAATTTTAATTCCAATTAAAAAAAATTGACCTCATACATAATGAAATGGGTAGCTTTATCATTTCATAAGAAAAAAATTAGAGAAAATTTATTAATTCAGGAAAACTTGGCTTATTAGGCAAATCGGGCCTTGCATAGTAGGCAGAGAAGTGCGTTCTGGCTACTAGGTACGACATATATATATATATATATATATATATATATATATATATATATATATATATATATATATATATATATATATGTCGTACCTAGTAGCCAGAATGCGCTTTTTGGCCTAGTATGCAAGGCCCGATTTGCCTAATAAGCCAAGTTTTCATGAATTAATGTTTTTTCGTCTACCTAACCTACCTAACCTAACCTAACCTAGCTTTTTTTGGCTACCTAACCGAACCTTACCTATAAATATAGGTTAGGTTAGGTTAGGTAGGGTTGGTTAGGTTCGGTCATATATCTACGTTAATTTTAACTCCAATAAAAAAAAATTGACCTCATACATAGAGAAAAGGGTTGCTTTATCATTTCATAAGAAAAAAATTATAGTAAATATATTAATTCAGGAAAACTTGGCTTATTAGGCAAATCGGGCCTTGAATAGTAGGCTGAGAAGTGAGTTCTGGCTACTAGGTACGACATATATATATATATATATATATATATATATATATATATATGTCGTACCTAGTAGCCAGAACGCACTTCTCAGCCTACTATGCAAGGCCCGATTTGCCTAATAAGCCAAGATTTCATGAATTAATTGTTTTACGACTACCTAACCTACCTAACCTAACCTAACTTTTTCGGCTACCTAACCTAGCCTAACCTATAAAGATAGGTTAGGTTAGGTTAGGTAGGGTTGGTTAGGTTCGGTCATATATCTACGTTAATCTTAACTCCAATAAAAAAAAAATTGACCTCATACATAATGAAATGGGTAGCTTTATCATTTCATAAGAAAAAAAATAGAGAAAATATATAAATTCAGGATAACTTGGCTTATTAGGCAAATCGGGCCTTGCATAGTAGGCCGAGAAGTGCATTCTGGCTACTAGGTACGACATATATATATATATATATATATATATATATATATATTTATATATATATATATATATATATATATATATATATATATATGTCGTACCTAGTAGCCAGAACTCACTTTTTGGCCTACTATTCAAGGCCCGATTTGCCTAATAAGCCAAGTTTTCCTGAATTAATATATTTTCTCTAATTTTTTTCCTATGAAATGATAAAGCTACCCATTTCTTTATATATGAGGTCAATTTTTTTTTATTGAAGTTAAAATTAACGTAGATATATGACCGAACCTAACCAACCCTACCTAACCTAACCTAACCTATCTTTATAGGTTAGGTTAGGTTATGTAGCCAAAAAAGATAGGTTAGGTTAGGTTAGGTAGGTTAGGTAGTCAAAAAATAATTAATTCATGAAAACTTGGCTTATTAGGCAAATTCGGCCTTGCATAGTAGGCTGAGAAGTGAGTTCTGGCTACTAGGTACGACATATATATATATATATATATATATATATATATATATATATATATATATGTCGTACCTAGTAGCCAGAACGCACTTCTCAGCCTACTATGCGAGGCCCGATTTGCCTAATAAGCCAAGTTTTCCTGAATTAATATATTTTCTCTAATTTTTTTCTTATGAAATGATAAAGCTACCCATTTCATTATGTATGAGGTCAATTTTTTTTTATTGGAGTTAAAATTAATGTAGATATATGACCGAACCTAACCAACCCTACCTAACCTAACCTAACCTATCTTTATAGGTTAGGTTAGGTTAGGTAGCCGAAAAAGTTAGGTTAGGTTAGGTAGGTTAGGTAGTCGAAAAACAATTAATTCATGAAAACTAGGCTTATTAGGCAAATTGGGCCTTGCATAGTAGGCTGACAAGTGCATTCTGGCTACTAGGTACGACATATATATATATATATATATATATATATATATATATATATATATATATATATATATATGTGTGTGTGTGTGTGTATATCACGAAAATAAACACGTGATTAAGAATGTGACAATGTCAGACCACGGAGGAAAAATGAAACAGGAAATTTCCTTAAGTACTTTCGTATATTAAATACATCTTCAGAAGGACCTTCTGAAGATGTATTTAATATATGAAAGTACTTAAGGAATTTTCCTGTTTCATTTTTCCTCCGTGGTCTGACATTGTCATATATATATATATATATATATATATATATATATATATATATATATATATATATATATATATATATATATATATATATATATATATATATATATATATATATATATATATATATATATATATATATACACACAACTTTAGAACACTTTCCTACCAGGAGACTCGAACCCTAGCCAGCACAGAAGCCTTCCAGCAACTGGCATAACAGGTACGCCTTAACCCACTCCACCACCTGCTTAGACCCTTAAAAGAGATGGTAATTTCGGAGTATTTATACACTCCAAAGACAACCATCTCCCAAGAGCACTAGAGCAAGTGAGGGGTCATTTTTTACGTTTTTTCATCAAGTCCCTGTTAATATGGGAGAACACTGTGTCTATGCTTGAGGCACAACTCTCCTAAACACGAGAGTGAAGTATACAACACTGTTGTATTGAGTTGAGAGTGTTGTATATATTATTATTTATATATATGTTATTTATATATATATATATACATATATATATATATATATATATATATATATATATATATATATATATATATATATATATATATATATATATATATATATATATATATATATTTCGAATGTATGTTGGCTTGGCTCTAGCATGTTCGAGAGAGTTTATGAAATATCTGTTTCCAATAATGCCAGGAGTGATGTATGTATCACGACTTCCCCATACTTGTGTACAGTCACTGGCTGAGTGGTTACATCAGTGGACTGCCAGGGGCATGGAGAACCTGGACATTGACCTGGCTCGAATCCTTCAGGGGGGTCAAGGTTTTTTGGATTCGATATATATCCAAAAATATATATTTTTGGATATATATAGAACGATGGATGCAGTGTACGTTTTCCCTCTGTATCGCCACGCTGAGGTACTGGAATAGAAAGCTGGTTACTCTAGGGTCTCTTGTTATTTCAGTTAACTTAGAACCCAGATCCTTAAAAAAAACTAGTGGCCCTTTTACCCTCCAGGCACCAAACGTCTCCTAGGCAATGGGGACAAAATTGTAGTGGTGGTCATGTGCATTTATAGGACTTTTCTGCTTCCATGTTAGTGCCAACACCACCTAGATGTGCAGCACCAAAGTCCACTTAGGTGCTAGCCAAGGTTGAACCAAACGCGTAATCCCTCGCCAACTGACTACCGTTCTTCCATGAGTTCACTGTGACCTGGTCTGGACGACCTACAGGCTTGACTGAGTTGCAGAGAATTAGGTAATGGGGCTCTCTCTGCTGGACAACCAGCTGTGGAAAGCTCCTCTTAATGTCTCTTACTTCACTGTGTCTTGAGTGCTATCACCCGGTACTTTGGCATAGCAGGCCATGCTTACCGTACCTCTCAGTCACTGCTTAGGTATAAATACACCTATATTCGTTGTGGATTGGGACAGCAAAGCTGATAACCACTGCGGTTCGTCGGGCCTGCGGTGTGAAATGAGTGCCAGTTGCTGACATTGAGGGCGCTAATAAGAAGTCACCTGCATTTGGATCCGATATAGCTCCATGTCTAGTAGTATCATGTGGTGTTGTTGCAGTTTATAGGCGTGTTGCATCCACTACATCTACAATGGGGCCCTCCCATCACTTTGCTAGTACTCACCTAATTGTGCTTGCGGGGGTTGAGCTTTGGCTCTTTGGTCCCGCCTCTCAACTGTCAATCAACTGGTGTACAGATTCCTGAGCCTACTGGGCTCTATCATATCTACATTTCAAACTGTATATGGAGTCAGCCTTCACCACATCACTTCCTAGTGCATTCCATTTATTAACTACTCTAACACTGAAAAAAATCGTTCTAACGTCTCTGTAGCTCATCTGGGTACTAAGTTTCCACCTGTGTCCCCTTGTTCGTGTCCCACCCGTGCTGAAGAGCTTGTCTTTGTCCACCCTGTCAATTCCCCTGAGAATTTTGTAGGTGGTTATCATGTCTTCCCTTACTCCTCTGTTTTCCAGTGATGTGAGGTTCAGCTCCTTTAGCCTTTCCTCGTAGCTCATTCCTCTCAGTTCCGGGACGAGCCTGGTGGCATACCGCTGAATCTTCTCTAACTTTGTCTTGTGTTTAACTACTCTAACTTTGTCTTGTGTTTAACTAGGTATGGACTCCAGGCTGGAGCTGGATACTCCAGGATTGGTCTTACATATGTGGTATACAGGGTTCTGTATACAGGATCAGGGTTAGTGGGTTTAGAAGGTAGCAGTTGAGGTGATGGTTCTGGAAGAGAGACCCATTTGGTGGTGTGGTGTATGAAACTGGGATCGTGAATCCCTAAATATTGACCTATGCAATCTGGAAGGATTTTCATCACCAGGTTGTCAGTGGCCACTAACGAGGACAGGAATGCTGGTTGAGCAATATGTGTTGCTGTGCGAACACCGATGCCCCCGAGTATGACAGAGAGGGAAGTTTCTTTCCACTGAATATCATTGAGAGAAAGGTTAAGGACTTTTTCTAACAATGATTTCAACAAGCTATCATTCTCCTCTATCCTTTAGACTATTGAAAGATGGTGAACATCTAAGAAAGTACATCAGTCTGAGGAGGGACAAGCATCTGGTGACAAGTTTAAGTGCAACGTGAGCATCATTGTCTTCAGTCCTCTCATCCATCCTCTTCAGGTCAGTGCTCTTACCAAGGACTTCGTCGATGGCCTTCTCTCCTAGAGGAGCTCCTAGGAGTGTGCTGTCCTCAGGTTTAGTTCTACGGATATCAGGCAAAACACCTTTTATTCGATCAATAATGTGCTGGTTAGTGGAAGTTATTTCGTAATCGGAAGAGTTCAGGGTGAAGCCTAGACGTGCTCCTTGCTCCTGAATTATTCTTATGTCCTCCAAGAGGGAGTCCATGGAACCACCTAGAATATAATCGACCAAGAACCAAATGTTGAGTCTCTGGACAGGTTTTCATTGATTTCTTTAATGACTAGACAGGAAAAAAGGAGCGAGTCACCCCTGTTAGACACTTTCTTGTGAGTCCGTATTCCCGAATAGTTGCTTCAGATCCTTGCTGTAACAAGAGAGTACAAATGGGTAGACGGAAGGGAAAAAACGATGAACAGCTTGGAGTACTGCATTCCTTCTTACCAGGTTTAAAGCAATTTTGAAATTTAGTTTGATCATGGTCTTTTCTTCTGTAATAATGGCAATGAAATCTCTAACTGTGTGTGCCTCTGCCTAACACCCTTGGGAAATGCAAAACCCGAGCTTTAACATGCTGATTTAACTTCAGCATGTCTGCTGCTGCCTGGCTAACTGTTCTAGCAGTAGCATTAGCGCGAGGCACGAGGAGTGAATTGCCCACAGCTATTGATCTGATTCCTCTATCCTTTTTCCTCAGGGCACAGAGGGAAGCACCAAAAACAGAAAGGCCGTATGGTCTCTGGTATGTTGCCAGTCAAACATGTGCTGGTGAGACTATTTAGTTCCACCAAAAGACCCTGTGTAATGTGTCCTAGAGTGCAGTGTTGAGTATTTGTGTGATGTGGTTGGGTCTTAGTCCAGTGAACTCAACTTCTGATCCTGGTGGGGAGGATAAAGCTGTTTTATGGACCACGGTTTCGACCATACACAGGGGTTCTGCTCTGGTTACACCGACTGATGGAACACTGTCGTCACGTGTGGCTCTGGGTGGGTGTTTGTCTCTCAGGGCTTGTGCTCTATCAGCATTTCTGGTGGCAACTGTGTCCTCGCAGGTGATGCCGTGTATTGCCCCATACAGTGTTGCCATCTTCTATTTTTCATGCTTATTGTTGCTCTCATTTTGGATGCCTCGGTTGCTTTTTGTTACCTCTCCTGTGGTGGGTGTTTCTGGCATGAGAAAGAAGGGGCACCTGAGTGTGCTCTCTGAGAAAACTAGCTATGGCTTTAATGACTGAGAAAGCTAGTGTTTTGTCTCGCTTTTCAAGGACCGCTAGGTATATGTTACCAAACAGTAGGAGGCTGTGTCATACTTTAGTTGTTCCAGAAAAGTCACAGACCTTTTCCAGGAGTTTGGAGAGTTTGGCTGCTGTATGGGGGCGGGCGGCTTCTGGGATGTATTGCAAGGTTCCACCCGATGTCACTCTGATGGTTTCTAATAGGGTTTCTCGAAATGAGGCTGTGGAAGGCGTTTTCTCGGACAGCTGATGTGGGCTGTTGATTGATACTCTCTTTTAGTGGGCGCAACCAACCCAGACATTGGGTTCCATTACAGGTATGTTTACGCACACCCCCGTTATTCTTGAGATACCACACCCTGTCACACACTTGTGCCTTGTCTGCTACTGATTGATGGCTCCTCATAGTTATCTTGAGATGATTTTGGGGCTTTAGTGTCCCCGCGGCCCGATCGTCGACCAGGCCTCCACCCCCAGAAAGCAGCCCGTGACAGCTGACTAACACCCAAGTACCTATTTTACTGCTAGGTAACAGGGGCATAGGGTGAAAGAAACTCTGCCCATTGTTTCTCGCCGGCGCCTGGGATCGAACCCAGGACCACAGCGTGCTGTCCGCTCGGCCGACCGGCTCCCCCTCTCGGCCGACCGGCTCCCCCTCTCGACCGACCGGCTCCCCCTCTCCTGAAGGGGGAGCCGGTTGTCTCCTCCCCCTCATTCCCCCTAGCTGAAAGAAGCCTGGATCTATGTTGTAATCTATGATATTGGCGGGGGCTGGGCGGGCGTTGAGAGGGAGGGTGGACATAGGTGGTGGCTGGAGTGACAGTCAGCTGGCCGTGATAATCACCACTCGGATAAGAGCGTATTCCTCTTTCTTGGGACAGAGACACAAAATATTGACACAATAAGATATATATACAAACACACACACACACACGCCACCCTGTGGAGTCCCACAGCGTTCAGTCCTTGGACCTAAACTGTTTCTGATATATGAAAATGATCTCCCAGAGGGTATAAAACCGTTCCTCTCATTGTTTACTCATGATGTAAAAATTATGAGGAGGATTAAGACAGGATGATAGTATGAGGCTACAAGATTAACTAGACAAACGGAATGAATTGTCCAACAAACGGCTGCTAAAGTTCAACGTGAGTAAATGTAAGGTAGTGAAACTAGGTGGTGTCATAGTGTGACATGAAACTAGCCTCCATAGTGTCAGGAGGCAAGACACAGGACACCGTATGGGATATAAAGTCCTTCAGTGAAACGGACAGGGATAAATATCTAGTAGTTGATATCATGCCAAACCTGTCTCCTGAAGCCTACATAAAAAGAATAACATCTGTGGCATATGCAAGGTTGGCAAACATCAGAACTGCCTTCAGGAACCTATGTAAAGAATTATTCAAAACTTTGTATACTACGTATGTAAGACCAATCCTAGAGTATGCGCCCTCAACATGGAGCCAGTATCTTGTCAAGCACAAGACGGAGCAAGAAAAGGTTCAGAAGTATGCCATTAGGCTAGTCCCAAAACTAAGAAGCAAGAGGTACGAGGAAAGGCTGCGTGAAATGCGCCTTACGTCGCTAGAAGACAAGAGAGCTCGGAGAGACATGATCACTAGCTACAAAATTCGCCTAGGAACTGACAGGGCAGATAAACATAAACTGTTTAACACGGGTGGAACGCGAACAAGGGAACACAGGTGGAAACTGAGAACCCAAATGAGCCACAGAGACGTTAGAAAGAACTTTTTCAGTGTCAGAGTAGTTAACAGATGGAATGCATTAGGCAATGATGTGGTGGAGACAGACTCCATACACAGTTACATATGAAGATATGATAGAGCCCTGTAGGCTCAGAAATCTGTACACCAGTAGCACAACTAGGTGAGTACACATGCATCTCACACACTCACACTCACACACACACACACACACACACACACACACACACACACACACACACACACACACACACACACACACACACACACACACACACACACACACACACACACACACACACAAACGCACAAACACACAGGGGCCTGGTAGCCTGGTGGATAGCGCGCATAACTCCGATTCCTGCATCAGGAATCTGTGGCGCAGGTTCGATTCCCGCACCAGTCAGAAACAAATGGGCAAAGTTTCTTTCACCCTGAATCCTCCTGTTACCTAGCAGTAAATAGGTTCCTGGGAGTTAGTCAGCTGTCACTGGCTTTTTCCTGGTGTACTCACCTAGTTGTACTCACCTAGTTGTGCTTGCTGGGGTTGTGCTTTGGCTCTTTCGTCCCGCCTCTCAACCATCAATCAACAGGTGTACAGGTTCCTGAGCCTATTGGGCTCTATCATATCTACACTTGAAACTGTGTATGGAGTCAGCCTCCACCACAGTGCTTCCTAATGCATTCCATCTGTCAACCACTCTGACACTAAAAAAGTTCTTTCTAATATCTCTGTGGCTCATTTGGGCACTCAGTTTCCACCTGTGTCCCCTAGTGCGTGTGCCCCTTGTGTTAAATAGCCTGTCTTTATCAACCCGGTCGATTCCCTTGAGAATCTTGAATGTAGTGATCATGTCCCCCCTAACTTCTGTCATCCAACGAAGTGAGGTTCAATTCCCGTAGTCTCTCCTCGTAGCTCATACCTCTCAGCTCGGGTACTAGTCTGGTGGCAAACCTTTGAACCTTTTCCAGTTTAGTCTTATGCTTGACTAGATATGGACTCCATGCTGGAGCCGCATACTCCAGGATTGGTCTGACATATGTGGTATATAATGTTCTGAAAGATTCCTTACTCAAGTTTCTAAAGGCCGTTCTTATGTTAGCCAACCTGGCATATGCTGCTGATGTTATCCTCTTGATATGAGCTTCAGGGGACAGGTCTGGCGTGATATCAACCCCCCAGGTCTTTCTCTCTCTCTGACTCGTGAAGTATTTCATCTCCCAAGTGATACCTTGTATCTGGTCTCCTGCTTCCAACCCCTATCTTCATTACATTACATTTGCTTGGGTTAAAGTCTAATATCCATTTGTTCGACCATTCCTGCAGCTTGTCCAGTCTTCTTGAAGCCTCAAACTGTCCTCCTCTGTCTTAATCCTTCTCATAATTTTGGCGTCGTCAGCAAACATTGAGAGGAATGAGTCTATACCCTCTGGGAGATCATTTACGTATATCAGAAACAGGATAGGTCCAAGCACAGAGCCCTGTGGGACTCCACTGGTGACTTCACGCCATTCTGAGGTCTCACCCCTCACCTATAACTCTCTGCTTCCTATTGCTTAGGTACTCCCTTATCCACTGGAGCGCCCTACCAGTTACTCCTGCCTGTTTCTCCAGCTTATGCATCAACCTTTTATGGGATACTGTGTCAAAGGCTTTCCGACAGTCCAAAAAAATGCAGTCCGCCCATCCTTCTCTTTCTTGCTTTAATCTTTGTCACCTGATCATAGAATGCTATCAAGCCTGTAAGGCAAGATTTACCCTCCCTGAACCCATGTTGATGGGTTGTCACGAAGTCTCTTCTCTCCAGATGTGTTACTAGGTTTTTTTCTCACAATCTTCTCCATCACCCTGCATGGTATGTGTGTGTGTGTGTGTGTGTGTGTGTGTGTGTGTGTGTGTGTGTGTGTGTGTGTGTGTGTGTGTGTGTGTGTGTGGTGTGGAAAAAAAGTAGTTAGTAAACAGTTGATTGACAGTTGAGAGGCGGGCCGAAAGAGCAAAGCTCAACCCCCGCAAACACAACTAGGTGAATACAACTAGGTGAAAACACACACACAGTTGAAAGGCAGTACTAAAGAGCCAGTGCGCAATCCTCGCAAGCACAAATAGGTGTGTACAAATAGATGATTACACACAAACAGCTAATGTAGTCCCAATTTACAAAAAGTTTGACAGGCTAACATCGTCAGTGCAAGTGAAACAGAACTACAGGCTAATTTCCCTGACTTGTATACCATGCAAGGTGATGATGAAGATCGTGAAGAAAAGGCTCGTAGAGAATACTGGAGGTAAATAGCTTTGTAACACACTTCCAGCATAGATTCATAGATGGTAAATTGTGCCTCAGATGATTAATTGAATTATATGACCAAGCAACAAAAATTAGGTAAGAAAGAGAAGGGTTGGCAGACTTCACTTTCTTGGATTGTCAGAAAGCCTTTGACACAGTACCACATAAAAGGCTGTTACAAAAGTTGGACCAATAGGCAGGAGTAAAACGTAAGGTGCTCCAGTGGATAAGGGAGTATCTAAACAATGGGAAACAGCGAGTAACTGTGAGGGGGAGAGACATCGGAGTGGCGAGATGTCACCAGCGGAATCCGAAAAGGATCTGTACTTGGACCCATTCTGTTTCTAACATGTGTGAACGATTTTCCAGAGTGTATAGACGCATTCCTCTTAATGTTTGCTGATGTTGCATAAATTATGAGATGAATAAAGATCGATGAAGATAGACAGAGCCTACCGGACGACCTGGACAAACTGGAGGAATGATATAGAAAATGACTACTAAAATTCAACTTTTTTTTTTTTTAGATATATAGAAGAGTTGTTACATTCTTGTACAGCCACTAGTTCGCGTAACGTTTCGGGCAGGTCCCTGGAATACGATCCCCGCCGCGAAGAATCGTTTTTACAAACAAGTACACATTTTACTGTTGCGTTAAACAGAGGCTACAGTTAAGGATTTGCGCCCAGTAAATCCTTACTCAAGATTTACTCAGGTAAGTATAAAGTCATGAAATTAGGTGAAGGGAGTAGAAGGCTGAACACAAGATACAATCTGGGAGGTGAAATCCTGCGCAAGAGTCAAATAGAGAGAAAGATCTGGGGGGTTGATATCACTCCGAACCTGTCCCCAGAGGCCCACATCAAAAGGATATCATCAGTAGCACATGCTAGAATGGCCAACATAAGAACTGCCTTTTGGAACGTGTTTCCCCAGGACTACACTGTAATAGGGAAAGCGAGGGAAGGGATGGGGGGAGGCGGAGTGGTCCTACTAAAGAGAAAGGAATGGAGTTTCATGGGAATGGTTATCTCGGGCTGCGAGGTGTTCAGAGACTACATATAAGGCACCATGACGATGGGAGGACCAAGAGTATTAGTAGCGGTTATATATAACCCTCCACCAAACGACAGAAGACCCAGGCAAGAGTATGACAAAAGCAGCATGTCAGTTAACAATATAATTGAGAGGGCAGCCTCTACTGTCTGTACAAATATATCCCCTCTGCTCATCATGAGGGACTTCAATCACGGAGGGATAGACTGGGAGAACACGGAACCGCTTGGAGGTAAGGAAACATGGAGAGCTAATCTGTTGGAGGTAGCATTAAAACCTTTTAATTCAGCATGTCAGGACACCCACAAGAGTGTGTGGAAACGATGAACAGCGAGACTCGAACTAGTCTTCACTCTCAACGATTTCGACATAAGGGAAATCGGTTTCGAGGCCCAGTAGGAATGTACTGACTGTGTACTGACATTTGAGTATCTGGTCAAAGAAGGGTTAATATACTCAAGGAAGGGACCTGAAAACAAAAGGCTGACATTCCGAAAGGGAAACTATGATGATATAATAAGACTTCTTCCCATATAACATGGGAAAAAAGAGCTTAGGGAAAAGACGGCCCAAGACATGATGGACTACATCATGTGTAAGGAGGCCACAGATAAGTTTGTCCAGGGCCAAAAGGAAAATAGCGAAATGCAGATAAGAAACCCATGGTTTAATCAGAGATGCAAGCTAGCAAAGCAACAAAGTACAAAGGCGTGGAGAGACTATAGAAATAACAGGATACTTGAGTGCAGAGAAAAATACCAGAGTGCCAGGAATGAATACGTCAGGGTGAGAAGAGAGGCAAAAGTACAAAACGAAAATGACATATCAAGCAAGGGAAAGACTCAACCTAAATCGCTGCACAGCCATATCAGGAGAAAATCAACTGTGAAGAACAGTTAATAAAACTGAAGATAGGGGCAGACAGATTCACTACAGACGAAAAGAAAGTGTGTGAGGAACTGAATAAGAAATTGCAGGAGGTCTTCACATTAGAGCGAGGAAAAGTTTCAGGGACAAGAGAGGAAATAGTTAACCAGGCACCACTAGAAGAGCTTTGGATTACCAGTGGGATGTAAGGAACCATTTGCTAGATTTGGATGTGACAAAATCTATAGTTGCGGATGGAATCTCACCATGGGTACTAAAGGAAGGAGCAGAAGCACTGTGTCTGCCACTCTCCATAGTGTATAAGAAATCACTAGTAACAGGTGAACTGCCAAAAAATTGGAAGACTGCTTATGTTGTCCCGATATACAAAAAGGCGGATAGACAGGAGGCACTGAACTACTGGCCAGTGTCCCTAACTTCCATACCATGCAGGTTGATGGAGAATATTGTGTGAAAAATGCTAGTGGAACATCATGACTAAAGAAACTTCGTAACACAACATCAGCATGGGTTCAGGGATGGCAAGTCCTGCCTCACAGGATTATTTGAATTCTACGACTAGACAACAAAAGTCAGGCAAGAAACAGAGGGGTGGGCAGACTGCATGTTTTTAGATTGTCATAAAGCCTTTGGCACAGTATCACACATGAGGCTAGGGAAAAAGCTGGAGATGCTGGCAGGATGCATTGGAATAAGAGAGTACCTAAGCAACAGAAGACAGCGAGTCACTGTGAGGGGAGAGGTTTAAAATTGGCGAGGCGTCATCAGTAGAGTACCGCAGGGTTCAGCCCTTGGAACTATACTGTTTCTGATATATGTAAATGATCCCCCAAAGGATATAGAATCGTTCCTCTCATTGTTTGCTGATGATACAAAATTCGTGAGGGTGATTAAGGCAGAGGATGATAGTATGAGGCTACAAGATGACCTAGACAGGCAATGAATGGTCCAACAAATGACTACTAAAGTTCAACCCGAGTTAATGTAAGGTAATGAAATTATACGGTGGAAACAGGAGGCCAGACACATGACACTGAATGGGAGATAAAGTCCTTCAATAAACGGACAGAGAAAGATCTAGGATATCACACCAAACCTATCTCCTGAAGCCCACATAAAAAAAAAATAAAATTTGCGGCATATGCAAGGCTGGCTAACATCAGAACTGTCTTCAGGAACCTGTGTAAGTAATCATTCAGAACCTTGTATAATAGATATGTTAGACCAATTTTGGAGTATGCGGCCCTTGCATAGAGCCCGTATCTGGTCAAGCACAAGACGAAGCTGGAAAAGTTCAGTGGTATGCCACTTGGTAAGTCCCAGAACTAAGAGGCATGAGTTACGAGGGAAGGCTGCGGGAAATACACCTCACGACATTGGAAGACAAAAGAGTAGGGGAGACATGATCACTACCTACAAAATCCTCCGGGGAATTGACAGAGTAGATAAGGGTAAACTGTTTAACACGGGTGGTACGCGAACAAGGGGACACAGGTGGAAATTGAGTACTCAAATAAGCCACAGGGACGTTAGAAAGAACTTCTTCAGTATCAGAGTAGTTAACAGGTGGAATGCATTAGGCAGTGATGTGGTGGAGGCTGACTCCATACACAGTTTCAAATGTAGATATGATAGAGCCCAGTAGGCTCAGGAATCTGTACACCAGGTGATTGACAGTTGAGAGGCGGGACCAAAGAGCAAGAGCTCAACCCCCGTAAGCACAATTAGGTAAGTACAATTAGGCAATTAGGTAAGTTCACACAAACACACACACACACACTCACACACACACACACACACACACACACACACACACACACACACACACACACACACACACACACACACACACACACACACACACACACACACACAGGCCCGCTACGGGGGCCTCGTAGCCTGGTGGATAGCGCGCAAGACTCGTAATTCTGTGGCGCGGGTTCGATTCCCGCACGAGGCAGAAACAAATGGGCAAAGTTTCTTTCACCCTAAGTGCCCCTGTTACCTAGCAGTAAATAGGTACCTGGGAGTTAGTCAGCTGTCACGGGCTGCTTCCTGGGTGTGTGTGTGTGTGTGTGTGTGTGTGTGGTGTGTGAAAAAAAAAAAAAAAAAAAAGTAGTTAGTAAACAGTTGATTGACAGTTGAGAGGCGGGCCGAATGAGCAAAGCTCAACCCCCGCAAAAACACAACTAGTAAACACAACTAGTAAACACACACACACACACACAAAGGTCCCCCCCCCCCAGAAAAGAAGCAGAAGAGAGTCAGTGTCAGGGTGATGTACTCGAACATAGATGGGATCACAAGCAAGACAGGTGAACTAAGGGAAAGAGCACAAGAAGTTAACCCAGATGTAATCGGACTCACTGAAACAAAACTCTCTGGAATCATAACGAATGCCGTGTTTCCCCAGGAGTACACAATAATTAGGAAAGAGAGGGAAGGTAAGGGAGGAGGCGGAGTGGCCCTACTCATGAGAAGGGAATGGAGTTTTAAGGAGATGGCCATCCCGGGCTGTGAGGAATTCAGAGACTACATAGCAGGCACCATAACAATGGGAGGACCAAGAATAGTAGTAGCAGTAATATACAACCCTCCACCAAGTGACAGGAGACCCAGTCAAGAGTATGAAAACAACAACAAGGCAGTTAACACTATAATTGAGAGGGCAGCCTCTGCTGCCTGTAGAAATAGATCCCACCTGCTCATCATGGGCGACTTCAATCACGGAAAGATTGACTGGGAGAACAAGGAACCGCATGGAGGCGAGGATACGTGGAGAGCCAAACTATTGGAGGTGGTGACAAGCAACTTTTTAACCCAGCATGTCGGAGAACCCACAAGGATGAGAGGCAATGACAAACCAGCGAGACTCGACCTAGTTTTCACTCTGAACGACTCCGACATAAGAGAAATCGGTTTTGAGGACCCAGTAGGAATGAGCGACCACAGTGTACTGGTGTTTGAGTACTTGATTGAAGAAGGGTAATTGAACTCGAGGAGGGATACCGAAACCAAAAGGTTAGCATACCGAAAGGGAAACTATGAGGGGATAAGAAAATTCCTAACAGATATAGCATGGGAAACAGAGCTCAGGGGAAAGACGGCCCAAGATATGATGGATTACATCACGCAGAAGTGCAAGGACGCAGCAAACAAGTTTGTCCCAGTCCAAAAGGAAAACAGAGAAATGAAGATGAGAAACCCATGGTTTAATCAAAGATGTAGGCTAGCTAAGCAGCAAAGTAAAAGGGCATGGAGAAACTATAGGAATAACAGGACACTGGAGAGCAGAGAAAGATACCAGAATGCCAGGAATGAATATGTCAGGATGAGAAGAGAGGCAGAAAGACAATACGAAAATGACATCGCAAGCAAGGCAAAGACTCGGCCTAAATTGTTGCATAGCCACATTAGGAGAAAAACAACAGTAAAGGAACAGGTTATGAGATTAAGGATTGGGGCGGAAGGATTCACTACAAATGACGAGGAAGTGTGTGAGGAATTGAATAAGAAATTCCAGGAGGTCTTCACCTTAGAGCAAGGAGAAATTCCAGAGATAAGTGAGAGAATAGCTAACCAGGAACCACTGGAAGAGTTTGAGATTACCAGTGGGGAAGTAAGGAAGTGTTTACTAGAGTTGGACGTGACGAAGGCTATAGGCCCAGATGGAATCTCCCCTTGGGTTCTAAAGGAAGGAGCAAGAGAACTGAGCCTACCACTCTCCATAGTGTATAACAAATCACTGGCAACAGGGGAACTGCCAGATATTTGGAAAGCAGCTAACGTAGTCCCGATATACAAGAAAGTGGGATAGACAGGAGGCACTGAACTACAGGCCAGTGTCCCTAACCTGCATACCATGCAAGCTGATGGAGAAGATTGTGCGAAAAAAACTAGTGGAGCATCTGGAGCGAAGGAACTTTGTAACACAGCATCAACATGGGTTCAGGGATGGCAGGTCCTGCCTCACAGGGTTACTTGAATTCTACGACCAGGCAACAAAAATAAGGCAAGAAAGAGAAGGGTGGGCAGACTGCATATTTTTGGATTGTCAGAAAGCCTTTGATACAGTGCCACACAAGAGGCTAGTGCGAAAGTTGGAGATGCAGGCTGGAGTGAGAGGGCAAGGTACTCCGGTGGATAGAGGAGTACCTAAGCAACAGGAGACAACGAGTCTGTGTGAGGGGTGAGGTCTCAGATTGGCGAGACTGTCACAAGTGGAGTCCCGCAGGGGTCAGTCCTTGGACCTATACTGTTTCTGGTATATTGTAAATGATCTCCCAGAGGGTATAGATTCGTTCCTCTCAATGTTTGCCGACGATGCAAAAATTATGAGGAGGATTGAAACAGAGGATGATAGTAGGAGGCTACAAGATGACCTGGATAGACTTAGTGAATGGTCCAACAAATGGCTGTTGAAGTTCGACCCGAGTAAATGCAAAGTAATGAAACTAGGCAGTGGAAACCGGAGGCCAGGCACAGGATACAGAATAGGAGATGAAGTACTTAATGAAACAGACAGAGAGAAAGATCTAGGAGTTGATATCACACCAAACCTGTCTCCTGAAGCCCACATAAAGAGAATAACGTCTGCGGCATATGCGAGGCTGGCTAACATCAGAACGGCGTTCAGGAACCTGTGTAAGGAATCATTCAGAATCTTGTACACCACATATGTAAGTACCAATCCTGGAGTATGCGGCCCCAGCATGGAGCCCGTACCTTGTCAAGCACAAGACGAAGCTGGAAAAAGTCCAAAGGTATGCTACTAGACTAGTCCCAGAACTAAGAGGCATGAGTTATGAGGAAAGGCATGCGGGAAATGCACCTTACGACACTGGAAGACAGAAGAGTAAGGGGGGACATGATCACAACCTACAAAATCCTCACGGGAATCGACCGGGTAAACAAGGATGAACTATTCAACACTGGTGGGACGCGAACAAGGGGACACAGGTGGAAGCTGAGTACCCAAATGAGCCACAGAGAACGTTAGAAAGAACTTTTTCAGTGTCAGAGTAGTTAGTAAATGGAATGCATTAGGAAGTGATGTGGTGGAGGCTGACTCCATACACAGTTTCAAATGTAGATATGATAGAGCCCAATAGGCTCAGGAATCTGTACACCAGTTGATTGACGGTTGAGAGGCGGGACCAAAGAGCCAGAGCTCAACCCCCGCAAGCACAATTAGGTGAGTACAATTAGGTGAGTACACACACACACACACACACACACACACACACACACCAAAGGTGAGAAACAGGAGGGAGTGGAGGAAGTACAGAAGACAAAGGACAGAGGACAACAGGATTAGACTGTAACAGAGCTAGGAACGATTACATTAACATAAGACGAGTGTCGGAAAGAAATTATGAGAATGATATTGCAATCAAAGCGAAAAAGCAACCTAAATTACTACATAGCCATATAAGAAGGAAGATGTCGGTAAATGACCAAGTGACAAGACTGAGGAAAACAGAAGGGGCATATACAGAAAGTGACAAGGAAATCTGCGAGGTACCGAGGTACTGAATGCAAGTTTCCATGGAGTGTTCACAACCGAGCCTGAGTGGCTCCCACTGTTAGAAGAGATTAGCCTAGATGAAAGACTATCAGATATAGAGGTGACAGCAGAGGAGGTAATGAAACAGTTGACAACACTGGATGCAACTAAAGCGGTTGGACCAGACAAAGTCTCACCGTGGATATTAAAAGAGGCAGCGCTGGCACTCAGCGTGCCTCTGGCAATGATCTTTAATGAGGCACTTATGTCGGGAGAATTGCCCAGTTGCTGGAAGGAGGCAAATGTCGTACCGATTTTCAAGAAAGGTGATAGGGAGGAGGCACTTAACTACAGACCCTTATCACTGACAAGCATCCTCTGCAAAATACTTGAAAGAATAATTAGGCTAAGACTTGTTGAGCACCTGGAGAGCATTGGGTTTGTAAACGAGCACCAACATGGGTTTTAGAATTCTATGACAAAGTAACAAGGATAAGGCAGGACAGAGAAGGCTGGGCAGACTGCATATTTCTTGACTGCCACTTGACACTGCCACTTGACTTGACTTGACTGACCTGGGAGTGGATGTGACACCTAATCTAACTCCTGAGGCACATATAAATAGGATAACGACAGCAGCGTACTCTACACTGGCGAAAATTAGAACTTCATTCAGAAGTTCAAATTTTCAGAAGTTCAAATTTTCAGAAGTTCAACCACGAATAGATAGATTGGGAGAACAGAGACCCACTATGGAGGACCGGACACATGGAGAGCTAAACTGCTGGACGTAGCAAAAAAGAAACTTTCTAAGGTCAACACATCAAGGGACTGACAAGAATGAGAGGAGAGGATGAACCAGCTATGCTTGATCTGAAATTTACCCTAAATGAGTCGGATATAAGGATAAGTTAAGTTGGAAGCCTCCTTGGGAATGAGTGATCACTAGTGTATTGATCTTTGAGTACCTAATAGAGCTAGGAATTATCTCCCCAAAAAAAGAACTGGGAAACAAAGGGCTGGCGTACCGAAAAGGAAATTATGAGATGAAAAAATTCCTAGGGGATATACCATGGGACACAGAACTCACAACTAAGTCTGTAAAAGACATGATGGATTATGTCACCCAAAAGTGTCAGGAGGCAGTAAACAGGTTTATCCCGGCCCGACAGGAAAAAAACGAGAGGCAAAAGAAGAATCCGTGGTTTAATAGGGCATGTATAAAAGCAAAGGAAATGAACAAAAGGGTGTAGAGAAACTTCCGAAATAACAGAACACTAGACAGTAGAGAGATTTGATTTGATTGTTGTCGCCGGAGGCGGCAAGTTTATTGTGCACCCCATACTCATCCTGTGAGCAGTAGCGCAAAAAGCATTACAGAGGGCACAAAAGGTCTTTATCAAACCTCATCTTAGATTATTACATAAAAAATTTCAACTGTCATTCACACTTTATAATTACAATGTCAGCTAGTTACAGAAAAAGTGCTATTTCAAGAGCTATATATTTACAGTAAGTCATTATACATTAATGGTAGGTATTATCGCTAATACATAATAGTTTGACCAATGGAGATATTACAGAGTCACAGGGGAGCTTCTGTTTATTATTAAACTTCACAATACACTACTTGTTTCTTAATCTCATATGTTGTTTATCTACTGGAAGCGAAATATGGATACAGTGCAAGGATTTCAGGTATTTTATCTATGGTATTTTATCTAAGGGAGCCGGTCGGCATAGCGGACAGCACACTGGACTAGTGATCCTGAGGTCCCGGGTTCGACCCCGGGCGCCGGCGAGAAACAATGGGCAGAGTTTCTTTCACCCTATGCCCCTGTTACCTAGCAGTAAATAGGTACCTGGGTGTTAGTCAGCTATCACCGGCTGCTTCCTGGGGGTGGAGGCCTCGTCTAGGACCGGGCCGCGGGGACACTAAAAAGCCCCGAAATCATCTCAAAATAACCTCAAGATGGTAATTAGATAGTTTGCCATATCATACAAAGTAAGCTTAGATTTATCTCTAAAAGACTCAATTTTACTACAATCCAAGATATAATGTTCGAGTGTGTGTCCCTGTCTTTGTCCACACACTTTACACTTTACATCTTGTAGATCCCTATACAAGCCGAACTGCCAGAGATACTTGTAGCCAAGTCTTATATGAGCTGTGACAACATCTATTAGTCTACTGACTTTGTTACTTGCCCCATACACATGTTTTACTTCACACATTTCATTGTGATGAACAATGGATCTGCAAGTTTCAGTTTGCACTGTTCTACTTTCTTCAAATTAGAATTCAGTAGAGAGAGATACCAGAGAACCAGGAACGAGTACGATAATGTGAGAAGAAATGCTGAGAAAAAGTAAGAAAATTATATAGCTAATAAAGCCAAGACCGAACCAAAGCTACTACACAGTCCCATCAGGAGGAAAACAACAGTGAAGGAACAGGTGATGAAAGTTAAGAACGGGTGTGGACAGGTACACAGAGAATGACAGAGGTGTGTGAGGAACTCAACAAGAGGTTCCAGGAGGTCTTCACAATAGTACGAGGAGAGGTAAAATCACTGAACTAGGAAAGGTGGCAGTAAACCAGGCGGCCTTGGAAGGGTTCGAAATTACTAGAGAAGAGGTATAGAGGCACCTGTTGGATCTGGACGTGAGAAAGGCTGTTGGGAAGACGGAATCTCACCATGGGTACTGAAAGAATGTGCAGGAGCGTTCTGCTCTCCACTCTCCAAAGGGTATAGTAGGACACTGGAAACGGGAGACCTACCAGAAATATGGAAAACGGCTAATGTTGTCCCAGTATACAAAAAGGGTGACAGACAAGAGGCACTGAACTTTGGGCAGTGTCCTTAACTTGTATACCATGCAAGGTGATGGAGAAGATTGTGAGAAATTACCTAGTAACACATCTGGAGAGAAGGGACTTCGTGACAACCCATCAACATGGGTTCAGGGAGGGTAAATCTTGCCTTACAGGCTTAATAGAATTCTATGATCAGGTGACAAAGATTAAGCAAGAAAGAGTGGGGGGACTGCATTTTTTGGACTGTCGGAAAGCCTTTGACACAGTACCCCATAAAAGGCTGATGCATAAGCTGGAGAAACAGGCAGGAGTAACTGGTAGGGCGCTCCAGTGGATAAGGGAGTACCTAAGCAATAGGAAGCAGAGAGTTTTAGTGAGGGGTGAGACCTCAGAATGGCGTGAAGTCACCAGTGGAATCACCACAGAGCTCCGTACTCGGATCTATTCTGTTTCTGATATACGTAAATGATCTCCCAGAGGGTACAGACTCATTCCTCTCAATATTTGCTGACGACGCCAAAATTGTGAGAAGGATTAAGACAGAGGAGGACAGCTTGAGGCTTCAGGAAAACCTGGACAAGCTGCAGGAATGGTCAAACAAATGGTTGTTAGAGTTTAACCCAAGCAAATGCAATGTAATGAAGATAGGTGTAGATAAAAGAGACCAGACACAATGTATCATTTGGGAGATGAAATACTTCAAGAGTCAGAGAGAGAGAAAGACTTGGGGGTTGATATCACGCCAGACCTGTCTCCTGAAGCTCATATCAAGAGGATAACATCAACGGCATATGCCTAGGTTGGCTAACATAAGAACGGCCTTTAGAAACTTGTGTGAGGAATCCTTCAGAACTTTGTATACCACATATGTCAGACTAATCCTGGAGTATGCGGCTCCAGCATGGAGTCCATATCTAGTCAAGCATAAGACTAAACTGGAAAAGGGTCAAAGGTTTGCCACCAGACTAGTACCTGAACTGAGTGGATTGAGCAATGGGGAGAGACTACGGGAATTTAACCTCACGTCACTGGGAGACAGAAGAGTTAGAGGGGGACATGATCACCACATACAAGATTCTCAAAGGAATTAATAGGGTAGATAAAGGACAGACTATTTAGCACAAGGGGCACACACACAAGGGGGACACAGGTAGAAATTGAGTGCCCAAATGAGCCATAGAGACGTTAGAAATATTTTTTTCAGTATCAGAGCAGTAGACAAATGGAATGCATTAGGAAGTGATGTGGTGGAGGCTGACTCCATACCCACCTTTAAGTGTAGATATGATAGAGCCCCATAGGCTCAGGAACCTGTACATTAGTTGATTAACAGATGAGTGGCGGGACCAAAGAGCCAGAGCTCAACCCCCGCAAGCACAACTAGGTAAGTACACACACACACACACACACACACACACACACACACACACACACACACACACACAGTGTCATATGGATCTGGTAGCTGAGCGGACAGCGCGCAGGACTCGTAATTCTGTATCCCGGATTCGATTCCCGGACCAGGCTGAAACAAACGAGCAAAGTTTCTTTCACCCTGATGACCCCTGTTACCTAGCAGTAAATAGGTATCTGGGGAGTTAGACAGCTGTTATGGAGCTGCTTCCTGGGTGTGTGTGTAGCGGGGAGGGGGAAATTTTTAGTTAGTAGCTAGTAACAGTTGATTGACAGTTGAGAGGCGGGACGAAAGAGCAGAGCTCAACCCCGCAAGCACATCTACGTGAATGCAACTAGGTAAATACACAAACACACACACACATACTCACAATGTGTGATGTATGTAACGTAATAAAGATACGTGTAGGTAGCAGGAAGCCAAACACAGGGTAGCATTTGGGAGGTGAAATTCTTCTATAATCAGAGAGAATGACCTGTGGTTGATATCACGCCTGACCTCTCCCTTGAAGCCTAGATCAAGAGGTTAACATCAGCGGCATATTCCAGGTTGACCAACATAAGAACGGCCTTCTGAAGCTTGTGAAAGGAATCATTCAGAATCTTGTATACCACGTATGTCAGACCAATCCTGGAGTATGCAGCTCCAGCATGGAGTCCATATTTCGTCAGGAATACTACTAAATTGGAGAAGGTTTAGAGGTTTGTCACCAGACTAATGCTCGAACTGACGTGCATGAGCTATGGGGAGAGATTACGTGAATTAAACCTCACGTCGCTGAAAGACAGGATAGTTAGGGGGACATGATCACCACATACAAGTATGCGGTCCCAGCATGGAGCCCGTACCTTATCAAGCACAAGAGGAAGCTGGAAAAAAATGTTCAGAAGTTTGCCACTACGCTAGTTCCAGATCTTAGAGGCATGAGTTACGAGGAGAGGCTGCGTGAAAGGCAACTACATAACACTGGAAGACAGAAGATTAAGGGGAGACATGATCACTACTTACAAAATTCTCAAAGGAATTGATAGGGTAGATAAGGATAAATTGTTTAAATGGGTGGTACGCGAACAAGAGGACACAGGTGGAGACTGAGTACCCAAATGAACCACAGGGACGTTAGAAAGAACTTCTTCACTGTCAGAGTAGTTAACAGGTGGAATGCATTAGGTAGTGATGTGGTGGAGGCTGACTCCATACACAGTCTCAAAGGTAGATATGATAAAATCCAGTAGGCTCGGGAATCTGTACATCAGTTGATTGACGGATGAGAGGCGGGACCAAAGAGCCAGAGCTCAACCCCCGCAAGGACATCTAGGTAAGTAAAACTAGGTGAGTACAAGATTCTCAAAGGAATTGATAGGGTAGACTAAAACAGTTTATTTAACATAAAACGGGCGCACGCACTAGAGGACACAGGTGGAGACTGAGTACCCAAATGAGCCACAGGAATATTAGAAAGAACTTTTTCAGTGTCAGAGTAGTTAATAAATGGAATGCATTAGGAAGTGATGTGGTGGAGGCATGACTCCATACCCAGTTTCAAGTGTAGATATGGTACACATGTACCTGTACCTCTTCACCTGTTGATTGACGGTTAAGAGGCGAGACCAAAGAGCCAAGGCTCAACTAGGTGGGTACAACTAGGTGAGTACCCACACACACAGTGGGGCCTCGTGGCTGACTGGACAGCGCTTGGTGGTCGTAGTCCTAATGGCGCGTGTTCGATTTCCGGCAGAGGCGGAAAAAACGGGTAGTTTCTTTCATCCCGATGCATATGTTCACCTAGCAATAAACAGGTACCTGGGAGTTAGACAGCTGCTACGGGCTGCTTTCTAGGGATGTGTGTGTGTTATAATAGAAAAAAATATATAAATTGGTTAAAATGGCGGGGTCCAAGCGCTTATTGCTCTATTCTGTAGGTAATAGTATGCTAATTATAGTATGCAATGTATGCTAATTGTATTGTATTGTATTGTATTGCATTGTATGCTAATTGCTCGATTCACATGTATTTACTATATGTGAAGGCACAAATAGTAAATACACTGTGGCTCTTAGATGCTAGAGTATCCACTACAGAAATTAAGCGAAATTATATTTCAATAACTTACTATACAAAACGTTCGGAAATTTTGTTTCCTTCTCCTAGTGGATACTTATGCATACACATATACACACATATATTCTACTTATTAGGCTAAGTTGCATAACAAGCCAAATTTTCTCAAAATATTACTATTTTCCCAATTTTTTGTCTATGCGGAATGATATATCTTTTTCATTACATTATGTATGATTAAATTTTTTAAGGTGAGTTAAAACTAACATTTAATTAAATCTAACCTAACATAGCTCAATCAGTAATGTACTTAATATAATGTTCTTAATATTAATATGATAATTTATATCATATTAATTAGTACAAACGTAATTTATGTTCTTAATATAATATTAATAGGATTGTACCGATTTGGAAAGAGATATTTGAAAATAACAAATATCACTTTGCTTGCTAGGCAAATAGGGTCTTGCATACTAGGCCAAGTATTATTGGCTTCTGGCTAATAGGGGTTAATATATATGTCGTGTCAACATATATGTCGAACCTACAAGCCGTAACTTATATATATATATATATATATATATATATATATATATATATATATATATATATATATATATATATATATATATATATATGTGTGTGTGTGTGTGTATAACTGGTGTGGAAAATAAGAGGTGTTGGTCAGGTTCCTGTGTGCGGCGATGACGCCCTGGCCAGAGTGGTGGTGTGTGATGTGGTGAGGACTCTCAACCTGGACCCCCTGGACCGAGGCCCGCTCAAGAACGCCAGAGACCTGGAGGCAATACCCTTCATCTTCTTCCCGGAGTGGAAGTTCGCCTTCGTTGTCTCCTGCGTTGTATGGATCATCGCATTCTTCATTACATTCTTTGAGTAGGTATCTCTCTCTGTCTCTGTCTCTGTCTGTCTGTCTCTCTCTCTCTCTCTCTCTCCCTTCTCTCTCTCTCTCTCTCTCTCTCTCTCTCTCTCTCTCTCTCTCTCTCTCTCTCTCTCTCTCTCTCTCTCTCTCTCTCTCTCTCTCTCTCTCTCTCTCTCTCTCTCTCTCTCTCTCTCTCTCTACTCTCTCAGAAGGAAGGTAATGGATGGGGTCCAGTCCATCCATCCATCCAGTCATTTTATGGCCGATCTTACGCTTCATTCTGATCCACACTCTTGAATACTTTAATCACGAAGCTCAACGTGCAGACCTTTGTCATTGTAAAATATAATTTCAAATGTTACAATTCACATGGTGACACTATCACGTAAGATGACATCATAAACCAGCTGACAAACTATCACATAAGATGTCACCATGCACCAGGTGACACTCACTATCACATAAGATGTCACCATGCACCAGGTGACACTGACTATCACATAAGATGTCACCATGCATCAGGTGACACTCACTATCACATAAGATGTCACCATGCCTCAGGTGACACTCACTATCACATAAGATGTCACCATGCACCAGGTGACACTCACTATCACACAAGATGTCACCATGCACCAGGTGACACTCACTATCACACAAGATGTCACCATGCACCAGGTGACACTGACTATCACATAAGATGTCACCATGCACCAGGTGACACTCACTATCACACAAGATGTCACCATGCACCAGGTGACACTGACTATCACATAAGATGTCACCATGCACCAGGTGACACTCACTATCACACAAGATGTCACCATGCCCCAGGTGACACACTATCACATTAAGATGCCACTGGGGACCTTCATTATCACATAAATAAAATAGTAGAGCGACAGTCATGCTTCATGCAGGTCGGCGTTCAATCCCCTACCGTCCTAGGGGTTGGGCACCATTCCTTCCACGGACCCATCCCAAATTCTTGTCCTGACTCCCGTACAAGTGCTATATAGTCGTAATAGCTTAGCGCTTCCCCTGATAGTTGCCATCCCTTCACTCTCACATAAGATGCCATCACTCACCAAGCTGGTTGGTCCACCAGATGGCAGCTGTGTGGGAACCTGAGGAGCGCACAGAGGCACAACGGCTCCTTTAACTGGAACACCTTCAACGACATAGCAACGCGTAACGTGTCCGTATCCTGTGCTGTCACTTCTCTCACCCTCCTTGCCCTCTGTTACCTGCCAGGTGAGTCTCCTGTCTTGTTGGTGCCTCCTGTCTTGTAGGAGAGTCTCCTGTCTTGTTGGAGAGTCTCCTGTCTTGTTGGAGAGTCTCCTGTCTTGTTGGTGCCTCCTGTCTTGTTGGTGCCTCCTGTCTTGTAGGAGAGTGTCTCCTGTCTTATTGGTGTCTCCTGTCTTGTTGGTGCCTCCTGTCTTGTTGGTGTCTCCTGTCTTGTTAGTGCCTCCTGTCTTGTTGGTGTCTCCTGCCTTGTTGGTGCCTCCTGTCTTGTTGGTACCTCCTGTCTTGTTGGTACCTCCTGTCTTGTTGGTGCCTCCTGTCTTGTTGGTGCCTCCTGTCTTGTTGGTGCCTCCTGTCTTGTTGGTGACTCCTGTCTTGTTGGAGAGTGCCTCCTGTCTTGTTGGTGCCTCCTGTCTTGTTGGTACCTCCTGTCTTGTTGGTACCTCCTGTCTTGTTGGTGCCTCCTGTCTTGTTGGTGCCTCCTGTCTTGTTGGTGCCTCCTGTCTTGTTGGTGCCTCCTGTCTTGTTGGTGACTCCTGTCTTGTTGGTGACTCCTGTCTTGTTGGAGAGTGTCTCCTGTCTTGTTGGTGCCTCCTGTCTTGTTGGTGCCTCCTGTCTTGTTGGTGCCTCCTGTCTTGTTGGTACCTCCTGTCTTGTTGGTGCCTCCTGTCTTGTTGGTGCCTCCTGTCTTATTGGTACCTCCTGCCTTGTTGGTACCTCCTGTCTTGTTGGTGCCTCCTGTCTTGTTGGTGCCTCCTGTCTTATTGGTACCTCCTGTCTTGTTGGTGCCTCCTGTCTTGTTGGTAACTCCTGTCTTTTTGGTACCTCCTGTCTTGTTGGTGCCTCCTGTCTTGTTGGTGTCTCCTGTCTTATTGGTACCTCCTGTCTTGTTGGTGCCTCCTGTCTTGTTGGTGCCTCCTGTCTTGTTGGTGTCTCCTGTCTTATTGGTACCTCCTGTCTTGTTGGTGCCTCCTGTCTTGTTGGTGCCTCCTGTCTTGTTGGAGAGTGTCTCCTGTCTTGTTGGTGCCTCCTGTCTTGTTGGAGAGTGCCTCCTGTCTTGTTGGTGCCTCCTGTCTTGTTGGTACCTCCTGTCTTGTTGGTACCTCCTGTCTTGTTGGTGCCTCCTGTCTTGTTGGTGTCTCTTGTCTTATTGGTACCTCCTGTCTTGTTGGTGCCTCCTGTCTTGTTGGTGCCTCCTGTCTTGTTGGAGAGTGTCTCCTGTCTTGTTGGTGCCTCCTGTCTTGTTGGAGAGTGCCTCCTGTCTTGTTGGTGCCTACTGTCTTGTTGGAGAGTGTCTCCTGTCTTGTTGGTGTCTCCTGTCTTGTTGGTGTCTCCTGTCTTGTTGGTGAGTGCCTCCTCTCTTGTTGGTGCCTCCTGTCTTATTGGTACCTCCTGTCTTGTTGGTGTCTCCTGTCTTGTTGGTGCCTCTTGTCTTGTTGGTGAGTGTCTTCTGTCTTGTTGGTGAGTGTCTCCTGTCTTGTTGGTGAGTGTCTCCTGTCTTGTTGGTGAGTGTCTCCTGTCTTGTTGGTGAGTGTCTCCTGTCTTGTTGGAGAGTGTCTCCTGTCTTGTTGGTGAGTGTCTCCTGTCTTGTTGGTGCCTCCTGTCTTGTTGGTGAGTGTCTTCTGTCTTGTTGGTGAGTGCCTCCTGTCTTGTTTGTGAGTGCCTCCTGTCTTGTTGGTAAGTGTCTCCTGTCTAGTTAATGAGTGTCTCCTGTCTTGTTGGTGCCTCCTGTCTTGTTGGTGCCTCCTGTCTTGTTGGTGAGTGCCTCCTGTCTTGTTGGTGAGTGCCTCCTGTCTTGTTGGTGAATGTCTCCTGTCTTGTTGGTGCCTACTGTCTTGTTGGAGAGTGTCTCCTGTCTTGTTGGTGCCTACTGTCTTGTTGGTGAGTGCCTCCTGTCTTGTTGGTGAATGTCTCCTGTCTTGTTGGTGCCTCCTGTCTTGTTGGTGAGTGTCTCCTGTCTTGTTGGTGAGTGCCTCCTGTCTTGTTGGAGAGTGTCTTCTGTCTTGTTGGTGAGTGTCTTCTGTCTTGTTGGTGACTGCCTCCTGTCTTGTTGGAGAGTGTCTCCTGTCTTGTTGGAGAGTGTCTTCTGTCTTGTTGGTGACTGCCTCCTGTCTTGTTGGAGAGTGTCTCCTGTCTTGTTGTTGAGTGTCTCCTGTCTTGTTGGTGAGTGCCTCCTGTATTGTTGGAGAGTGTCTTCTGTCTTGTTGGAGAGTGTCTTCTGTCTTGTTGGAGAGTGTCTTCTGTCTTGTTGGAGAGTGTCTTCTGTCTTGTTGGTGAGTGTCTCCTGTCTTGTTGGTGACTGCCTCCTGTCTTGTTGGTGAGTGCCTCCTGTCTTGTTGGTGAGTGTCTTCTGTCTTGTTGGTGAGTGTCTCCTGTCTTGTTGGTGAGTGTCTCCTGTCTTGTTGGTGCCTCCTGTATTGTTGGAGAGTGTCTCCTGTCTTGTTGGAGAGTGTCTTCTGCCTTGTTGGTGAGTGCCTCCTGTCTTGTTGGAGAGTGTCTTCTGTCTTGTTGGTGAGTGCCTCCTGTATTGTTGGTGAGTGCCTCCTGTCTTGTTGGTGAGTGCCTCCTGTATTGTTGGTGAGTGTCTTCTGTCTTGTTGGTGAGTGCCTCCTGTCTTGTTTGTGAGTGCCTCCTGTCTTGTTGGAGAGTGTCTTCTGTCTTGTTGGAGAGTGTCTTCTGTCTTGTTGGTGAGTGCCTCCTGTCTTGTTGGTGAGTGCCTCCTGTCTTGTTGGAGAGTGTCTCCTGTCTTGTTGGTGAGTGCCTCCTGTCTTGTTGGTGAGTGTCTCCTGTCTTGTTGGTGAGTGTCTTCTGTCTTGTTGGTGAGTGCCTCCTGTCTTGTTGGAGAGTGTCTCCTGTCTTGTTGGTGAGTGTCTCCTGTCTTGTTGGTGAGTGTCTCCTGTCTTTTTGGAGAGTGTCTCCTGTCTTGTTAGTGAATGTCTCCTGTCTTGTTGGTGAGTGTCTCCTGTCTTGTTGGTGAGTGTCTCCTGTCTTGTTGGAGAGTGTCTTCTGTCTTGTTGGTGAGTGCCTCCTGTCTTGTTGGTGAGTGTCTTCTGTCTTGTTGGAGAGTGTCTCCTGTCTTGTTGGAGAGTGTCTCCTGTCATGTTGGTGAGTGTCTTCTGTCTTGTTGGTGAGTGTCTCCTGTCTTGTTGGTGAGTGTCTCCTGTCTTTTTGGAGAGTGTCTCCTGTCTTGTTGGTGAATATCTCCTGTCTTGTTGGTGAGTGTCTCCTGTCTTGTTGGTGAGTGTCTCCTGTCTTGTTGGAGAGTGTCTTCTGTCTTGTTGGTGAGTGCCTCCTGTCTTGTTGGTGAGTGTCTTCTGTCTTGTTGGAGAGTGTCTCCTGTCTTGTTGGAGAGTGTCTCCTGTCATGTTGGTGAGTGTCTTCTGTCTTGTTGGTGAGTGCCTCCTGTCGTGTTGGTGAGTGTCTCCTGCCATGTTGGTGTGTGTCTCCTGTCTTGTTGGTGAGTGTCTTCTGTCTTGTTGGTGAGTGTCTCCTGTCTTGTTGGAGAGTGTCTTCTGTCTTGTTGGTGAGTGCCTCCTGTCTTGTTGGTGAGTGTCTTCTGTCTTGTTGGTGAGTGCCTCCTGTCTTGTTGGAGAGTGTCTCCTGTCTTGTTGGTGAGTGCCTCCTGTCTTGTTCGTGAGTGTCTCCTGTCATGTTGGTGCCTCCTGTCTTATTGGTGCCTCCTGTCTTGTTGGTGCCTCCTGTCTTGTTGGAGAGTGTCTCCTGTCATGTTGGTGCCTCCTGTCTTATTGGTGCCTCCTGTCTTGTTCGTGCCTCCTGTCTTGTTGGAGAGTGCCTCCTGTCTTGTTGGTACCTCCTGTCCTGTTGGTGCCTCCTGTCTTGTTGGAGAGTGCCTCCTGTCTTGTTGGAGAGTGTCTCCTGTCTTGTTGGTGCCTCCTGTCTTGTTGGTGCCTCCTGTCTTGTTGGTGTCTCCTGTCTTGTTGGAGAGTGTCTCCTGTCTTGTTGGTGCCTCCTGTCTTGTTGGTGCCTCCTGTCTTGTTGGTGTCTCCTGTCTTGTTGGTACCTCCTGTCTTGTTGGTGAGTGTCTCCTGTCTTGTTGGTGCCTCCTGTCTTGTTGGAGAGTGCCTCCTGTCTTGTTGGTGCCTCCTGTCTTATTGGTGTCTCCTGCCTTGTTGGTGCCTCCTGTCTTGTTGGTGCCTCCTGTCTTGTTGGAGAGAGTCTCCTGTCTTGTTGGTGCCTTCTGTCTTGTTGGAGAGTGTCTCCTGTCTTGTTGGTGCCTCCTGTCTTGTTGGTGCCTCCTGTCTTGTTGGTGCCTCCTGTCTTGTTGGTGCCTCCTGTCTTGTTGGAGAGTGTCTCCTGCCTTGTTGGTGCCTCCTGTCTTGTTGGTGTCTCCTGTCTTGTTGGTGTCTCCTGTCTTGTTGGAGAGTGTCTCCTGTCTTGTTGGTGAGTGTCTCTTGCCTTCTTGGTGCTTCTTGTCTTATTGGTACCTCCTGTCTTGTTGGTGCCTCCTGTCTTGTTGGTGCCTCCTGTCTTGTTGGAGAGTGTCTCCTGCCTTGTTGGAGAGTGTCTCCTGTCTTGTTGGTATCTCCTGTCTTGTTGGTGTCTCCTGTCTTGTTGGAGAGTGTCTCCTGTCTTGTTGGTATCTCCTGTCTTGTTGGTGAGTGCCTCCTGTCTTGTTGGTGCCTCCTGTCTTGTTGGTGCCTCCTGTCTTATTGGTACCTCCTGTCTTGTTGGTGCCTCCAGTCTTGTTGGTGAATGGCTCTTGTCTTGTTGGTGCCTCCTGTCTTGTTGGTGCCTCCTGTCTTGTTGGAGAGTGTCTCCTGTCTTGTTGGTGAGTGCCTCCTGTCTTGTTCGAGAGTGTCTCCTGTCTTGTTGGTGCCTCCTGTCTAGTTGGTGCCTCCTGTCTAGTTGGTGCCTCCTGTCTTGTTGGTGAGTGTATTCTGTCTTGTTGGTGAGTGTCTTCTGTCTTGTTGGAGAGTGTCTCCTGTCTTGTTGGTGCCTCCTGTCTTGTTGGTGCCTCCTCTCTTGTTGGTGCCTCCTGTCTTGTTGGTGCCTCCTGTCTTGTTGGTGAATCCTGTCTTGTTGGTGTCTCCTGTCTTGTTGGTGAATCCTGTCTTGTTGGTGCCTCCTGTCTAGTTGGTGCCTCCTGTCTTGTTGGTGTCTCCTGTCTAGTTGGTGCCTCCTGTCTTGTTGGTGTCTCCTGTCTTGTTGGTGTCTCCTGTCTTGTTGGTGTCTCCTGTCTTGTTGGTGAGTGTCTCCTGTCTTGTTGGTGAGTGTCTTCTGTCTTGTTGGTGACTGCCTTCTGTCTTGTTGGAGAGTGTCTCCTGTCTTGTTGTTGAGTGTCTCCTGTCTTGTTGGTGAGTGCCTCCTGTATTGTTGGAGAGTGTCTTCTGTCTTGTTGGAGAGTGTCTTCTGTCTTGTTGGAGAGTGTCTTCTGTCTTGTTGGAGAGTGTCTTCTGTCTTGTTGGAGAGTGTCTCCTGTCTTGTTGGTGCCTTCTGTCTTGTTGGAGAGTGTCTCCTGTCTTGTTGGTGCCTCCTGTCTTGTTGGTGCCTCCTGTCTTGTTGGTGCCTCCTGTCTTGTTGGTGCCTCCTGTCTTGTTGGAGAGTGTCTCCTGCCTTGTTGGTGCCTCCTGTCTTGTTGGTGTCTCCTGTCTTGTTGGTGTCTCCTGTCTTGTTGGAGAGTGTCTCCTGTCTTGTTGGTGAGTGTCTCTTGCCTTCTTGGTGCTTCTTGTCTTATTGGTACCTCCTGTCTTGTTGGTGCCTCCTGTCTTGTTGGTGCCTCCTGTCTTGTTGGAGAGTGTCTCCTGCCTTGTTGGAGAGTGTCTCCTGTCTTGTTGGTATCTCCTGTCTTGTTGGTGTCTCCTGTCTTGTTGGAGAGTGTCTCCTGTCTTGTTGGTATCTCCTGTCTTGTTGGTGAGTGCCTCCTGTCTTGTTGGTGCCTCCTGTCTTGTTGGTGCCTCCTGTCTTATTGGTACCTCCTGTCTTGTTGGTGCCTCCAGTCTTGTTGGTGAATGGCTCTTGTCTTGTTGGTGCCTCCTGTCTTGTTGGTGCCTCCTGTCTTGTTGGAGAGTGTCTCCTGTCTTGTTGGTGAGTGCCTCCTGTCTTGTTCGAGAGTGTCTCCTGTCTTGTTGATGCCTCCTGTCTAGTTGGTGCCTCCTGTCTAGTTGGTGCCTCCTGTCTTGTTGGTGAGTGTATTCTGTCTTGTTGGTGAGTGTCTTCTGTCTTGTTGGAGAGTGTCTCCTGTCTTGTTGGTGCCTCCTGTCTTGTTGGTGCCTCCTCTCTTGTTGGTGCCTCCTGTCTTGTTGGTGCCTCCTGTCTTGTTGGTGAATCCTGTCTTGTTGGTGTCTCCTGTCTTGTTGGTGAATCCTGTCTTGTTGGTGCCTCCTGTCTAGTTGGTGCCTCCTGTCTTGTTGGTGTCTCCTGTCTAGTTGGTGCCTCCTGTCTTGTTGGTGTCTCCTGTCTTGTTGGTGTCTCCTGTCTTGTTGGTGTCTCCTGTCTTGTTGGTGAGTGTCTCCTGTCTTGTTGGTGAGTGTCTTCTGTCTTGTTGGTGACTGCCTTCTGTCTTGTTGGAGAGTGTCTCCTGTCTTGTTGTTGAGTGTCTCCTGTCTTGTTGGTGAGTGCCTCCTGTATTGTTGGAGAGTGTCTTCTGTCTTGTTGGAGAGTGTCTTCTGTCTTGTTGGAGAGTGTCTTCTGTCTTGTTGGAGAGTGTCTTCTGTCTTGTTGGAGAGTGTCTCCTGTCTTGTTGGTGCCTCCTGTCTTGTTGGTACCTCCTGTCTTGTTGGTACCTCCTGTCTTGTTGGTGCCTCCTGTCTTGTTGGTGCCTCCTGTCTTATTGGTACCTCCTGTCTTGTTGGTGCCTCCTGTCTTGTTGGTACCTCCTGTCTTTTTGGTACCTCCTGTCTTGTTGGTGCCTCCTGTCTTGTTGGTGTCTCCTGTCTTATTGGTACCTCCTGTCTTGTTGGTGCCTCCTGTCTTGTTGGTGCCTCCTGTCTTGTTGGAGAGTGTCTCCTGTCTTGTTGGTGCCTCCTGTCTTGTTGGAGAGTGCCTCCTGTCTTGTTGGTGCCTCCTGTCTTGTTGGTACCTCCTGTCTTGTTGGTGCCTCCTGTCTTGTTGGTGTCTCTTGTCTTATTGGTACCTCCTGTCTTGTTGGTGCCTCCTGTCTTGTTGGTGCTTCCTGTCTTGTTGGAGAGTGTCTCCTGTCTTGTTGGTGCCTCCTGTCTTGTTGGAGAGTGCCTCCTGTCTTGTTGGTGCCTCCTGTCTTGTTGGAGAGTGTCTCCTGTCTTGTTGGTGTCTCCTGTCTTGTTGGTGAGTGCCTCCTGTCTTGTTGGTGCCTCCTGTCTTGTTGGTGCCTCCTGTCTTGTTGGTGTCTCCTGTCTTGTTGGTGCCTCCTGTCTTGTTGGTGAGTGTCTTCTGTCTTGTTGGTGAGTGTCTCCTGTCTTGTTGGTGAGTGTCTCCTGTCTTGTTGGTGAGTGTCTCCTGTCTTGTTGGTGAGTGTCTCCTGTCTTGTTGGAGAGTGTCTCCTGTCTTGTTGGTGAGTGTCTCCTGTCTTGTTGGTGCCTCCTGTCTTGTTGGTGAGTGTCTTCTGTCTTGTTGGTGAGTGCCTCCTGTCTTGTTTGTGAGTGCCTCCTGTCTTGTTGGTGAGTGTCTCCTGTCTTGTTAATGAGTGTCTCCTGTCTTGTTGGTGCCTCCTGTCTTGTTGGTGCCTCCTGTCTTGTTGGTGAGTGCCTCCTGTCTTGTTGGTGAGTGCCTCCTGTCTTGTTGGTGAATGTCTCCTGTCTTGTTGGTGCCTACTGTCTTGTTGGAGAGTGTCTCCTGTCTTGTTGGTGCCTACTGTCTTGTTGGTGAGTGCCTCCTGTCTTGTTGGTGAATGTCTCCTGTCTTGTTGGTGCCTCCTGTCTTGTTGGTGAGTGTCTCCTGTCTTGTTGGTGAGTGCCTCCTGTCTTGTTGGAGAGTGTCTTCTGTCTTGTTGGTGAGTGTCTTCTGTCTTGTTGGTGACTGCCTCCTGTCTTCTTGGAGAGTGTCTCCTGTCTTGTTGGAGAGTGTCTTCTGTCTTGTTGGTGACTGCCTCCTGTCTTGTTGGAGAGTGTCTCCTGTCTTGTTGTTGAGTGTCTCCTGTCTTGTTGGTGAGTGCCTCCTGTATTGTTGGAGAGTGTCTTCTGTCTTGTTAGAGAGCGTCTTCTGTCTTGTTGGAGAGTGTCTTCTGTCTTGTTGGAGAGTGTCTTCTGTCTTGTTGGTGAGTGTCTCCTGTCTTGTTGGTGACTGCCTCCTGTCTTGTTGGTGAGTGCCTCCTGTCTTGTTGGTGAGTGTCTTCTGTCTTGTTGGTTAGTGTCTCCTGTCTTGTTGGTGAGTGTCTCCTGTCTTGTTGGTGCCTTCTGTATTGTTGGAGAGTGTCTCCTGTCTTGTTGGAGAGTGTCTTCTGCCTTGTTGGTGAGTGCCTCCTGTCTTGTTGGAGAGTGTCTTCTGTCTTGTTGGTGAGTGCCTCCTGTATTGTTGGTGAGTGCCTCCTGTCTTGTTGGTGAGTGAATCCTGTATTGTTGGTGAGTGTCTTCTGTCTTGTTGGTGAGTGCCTCCTGTCTTGTTTGTGAGTGCCTCCTGTCTTGTTGGAGAGTGTCTTCTGTCTTGTTGGAGAGTGTCTTCTGTCTTGTTGGTGAGTGCCTCCTGTCTTGTTGGTGAGTGCCTCCTGTCTTGTTGGAGAGTGTCTCCTGTCTTGTTGGTGAGTGCCTCCTGTATTGTTGGTGAGTGTCTCCTGTCTTGTTGGTGAGTGTCTTCTGTCTTGTTGGTGAGTGCCTCCTGTCTTGTTGGAGAGTGTCTCCTGTCTTGTTGGTGAGTGTCTCCTGTCTTGTTGGTGAGTGTCTCCTGTCTTGTTGGAGAGTGTCTCCTGTCTTGTTGGTGAATGTCTCCTGTCTTGTTGGTGAGTGTCTCCTGTCTTGTTGGTGAGTGTCTCCTGTCTTGTTGGAGAGTGTCTTCTGTCTTGTTGGTGAGTGCCTCCTGTCTTGTTGGTGAGTGTATTCTGTCTTGTTGGAGAGTGTCTCCTGTCTTGTTGGAGAGTGTCTCCTGTCATGTTGGTGAGTGTCTTCTGTCTTGTTGGTGAGTGTCTCCTGTCTTGTTGGTGAGTGTCTCCTGTCTTTTTGGAGAGTGTCTCCTGTCTTGTTGGTGAATGTCTCCTGTCTTGTTGGTGAGTGTCTCCTGTCTTGTTGGTGAGTGTCTCCTGTCTTGTTGGAGAGTGTCTTCTGTCTTGTTGGTGAGTGCCTCCTGTCTTGTTGGTGAGTGTCTTCTGTCTTGTTGGAGAGTGTCTCCTGCCTTGTTGGAGAGTGTCTCCTGTCATGTTGGTGAGTGTCTTCTGTCTTGTTGGTGAGTGCCTCCTGTCGTGTTGGTGAGTGTCTCCTGTCATGTTGGTGTGTGTCTCCTGTCTTGTTGTTGAGTGTCTTCTGTCTTGTTGGTGAGTGTCTCCTGTCTTGTTGGAGAGTGTCTTCTGTCTTGTTGGTGAGTGCCTCCTGTCTTGTTGGTGAGTGTCTTCTGTCTTGTTGGTGAGTGCCTCCTGTCTTGTTGGAGAGTGTCTCCTGTCTTGTTGGTGAGTGCCTCCTGTCTTGTTGGTGAGTGTCTCCTGTCATGTTGGTGCCTCCTGTCTTATTGGTGCCTCCTGTCTTGTTGGTGCCTCCTGTCTTGTTGGAGAGTGTCTCCTGTCATGTTGGTGCCTCTTGTCTTATTGGTGCCTCCTGTCTTGTTGGTGCCTCCTGTCTTGTTGGAGAGTGCCTCCTGTCTTGTTGGTGCCTCCAGTCTTGTTGGTGCCTCCTGTCTTGTTGGAGAGTGCCTCCTGTCTTGTTGGAGAGTGTCTCCTGTCTTGTTGGTGCCTCCTGTCTTGTTGGTGCCTCCAGTCTTGTTGGTGTCTCCTGTCTTGTTGGAGAGTGTCTCCTGTCTTGTTGGTGCCTCCTGTCTTGTTGGTGCCTCCTGTCTTGTTGGTGTCTCCTGTCTTGTTGGTACCTCCTGTCTTGTTGGTGAGTGTCTCCTGTCTTGTTGGTGCCTCCTGTCTTGTTGGAGAGTGCCTCCTGTCTTGTTGGTGCCTCCTGTCTTATTGGTGTCTCCTGCCTTGTTGGTGCCTCCTGTCTTGTTGGTGCCTCCTGTCTTGTTGGAGGGTGTCTCCTGTCTTGTTGGTGCCTTCTGTCTTGTTGGAGAGTGTCTCCTGTCTTGTTGGTGCCTCCTGTCTTGTTGGTGCCTCCTGTCTTGTTGGTGCCTCCGGTCTTGTTGGTGCCTCCTGTCTTGTTGGAGAGTGTCTCCTGCCTTGTTGGTGCCTCCTGTCTTGTTGGTGTCTCCTGTCTTGTTGGTGTCTCCTGTCTTGTTGGAGAGTGTCTCCTGTCTTGTTGGTGAGTGTCTCTTGCCTTCTTGGTGCTTCTTGTCTAATTGGTACCTCCTGTCTTGTTGGTGCCTCCTGTCTTGTTGGTGCCTCCTGTCTTGTTGGTGCCTCCTGTCTTGTTGGAGAGTGTCTCCTGCCTTGTTGGAGAGTGTCTCCTGTCTTGTTGGTATCTCCTGTCTTGTTGGTGTCTCCTGTCTTGTTGGAGAGTGTCTCCTGTCTTGTTGGTATCTCCTGTCTTGTTGGTGAGTGCCTCCTGTCTTGTTGGTGCCTCCTGTCTTGTTGGTGCCTCCTGTCTTATTGGTACCTCCTGTCTTGTTGGTGCCTCCAGTCTTGTTGGTGAATGGCTCTTGTCTTGTTGGTGCCTCCTGTCTTGTTGGTGCCTCCTGTCTTGTTGGAGAGTGTCTCCTGTCTTGTTGGTGAGTGCCTCCTGTCTTGTTGGAGAGTGTCTCCTGTCTTGTTGGTGAGTGTCTCCTGTCTTGATGGTGAGTGCCTCCTGTCTTATTGGAGAGTGTCTCCTGTCCTGTTGGTGCCTCCTGTCTTGTTGGAGAGTGACTCCTGTCATGTTGGTGCCTCCTGTCTTGTTGGTGCCTCCTGTCTTGTTGGTGCCTCCTGTCTTGTTGGTGAGTGTCTCCTGTCTTGTTGGTGTCTCCTGTCTTGTTGGTGTCTCCTGTCTTGTTGGTGCCTCCTGTCTTGTTGGTGAGTGCCTCCTGTCTTGTTGGTGTCTCCTGTCTTGTTGGTGCCTCCTGTCTTGTTGGAGAGTGTCTCCTGTCTTGTTGGTGCCTCCTGTCTTGTTAATGAGTGTCTCCTGTCTTGTTGGAGAGTGTCTCCTGTCTTGTTGGTGAGTGTCTCCTGTTTGTTGGTGAGTGCCTCCTATCTTGTTGGTGAGTGCCTCCTGTCTTGTTGGTGAGTGTCTCCTATCTTGTTGGTGAGTGTCTCCTGTCTTGTTGGAGAGTGTCTTCTGTCTTGTTGGTGAGTGCCTCCTGTCTTGTTGGAGAGTGCCTCCTGTCTTGTTGGTGAGTGCCTCCTGTCTTGTTGGTGAGTGTCTCCTATCTTGTTGGTGAGTGTCTCCTGTCTTGTTGGTGAGTGTCTTCTATCTTGTTGGTGAGTGTCTCCTGTCTTGTTGGTGAGTGCCTCCTGTCTTGTTGGTGAGTGCCTCCTATCTTGTTGGTGAGTGCCTTCTGTCTTGTTGGAGAGTGTCTTCTGTCTTGTTGGTGAGTGTCTCCTGTCTTGTTGGTGCGTGCCTCCTGTCTTGTTGGTGAGTGCCTCCTATCTTGTTGGTGAGTGTCTCTTGTCTTGTTGGTGAGTGTCTCCTGTCTTGTTGGTGAGTGCCTCCTGTCCTGTTGGTGAGTGCCTCCTGTCTTGTTGGTGAGTGTCTCCTGTCTTGTTGGTGAGTGTCTCCTGTCTTGTTGGTGAGTGTCTCCTGTCTTGTTGGTGAGTGTCTCCTGTCTTGTTGGTGAGTGCCTCCTATCTTGTTGGTGAGTGCCTCCTGTATTGTTGGTGAGTGTCTCCTGTCTTGTTGGTGAGTGTCTCCTGTCTTGTTGGAGAGTGTCTTCTGTCTTGTTGGTGAGTGTCTCCTGTCTTGTTGGTGAGTGTCTCCTGTCTTGTTGGTGAGTGCCTCCTGTCTTGTTGGTGAGTGTCTTCTGTCTTGTTGGTGAGTGTCTCCTGTCTTGTTGGTGAGTGTCTCCTGTCTTGTTGGTGAGTGTCTCCTGTCTTGTTGGTGAGTGTCTCCTGTCTTGTTGGTGAGTGCCTCCTGTCTTGTTGGTGAGTGCCTCCTGTCTTGTTGGTGAGTGCCTCCTGTCTTGTTGGTGAGTGTCTTCTGTCTTGTTAATGAGTGCCTCCTGTCTTGTTGGTGAGTGCCTCCTGTCGTGTTGGTGAGTGTCTCCTGTCTTGTTGGTGAGTGTCTCCTGTCTTGTTGGTGAGTGTCTCCTGTCTTGTTGGTGAGTGCCTCCTGTCTTGTTGGTGAGTGCCTCCTATCTTGTTGGTGAGTGCCTTCTGTCTTGTTGGAGAGTGTCTTCTGTCTTGTTGGTGAGTGTCTCCTGTCTTGTTGGTGCGTGCCTCCTGTCTTGTTGGTGAGTGCCTCCTATCTTGTTGGTGAGTGTCTCTTGTCTTGTTGGTGAGTGTCTCCTGTCTTGTTGGTGAGTGCCTCCTGTCCTGTTGGTGAGTGCCTCCTGTCTTGTTGGTGAGTGTCTCCTGTCTTGTTGGTGAGTGTCTCCTGTCTTGTTGGTGAGTGTCTCCTGTCTTGTTGGTGAGTGTCTCCTGTCTTGTTGGTGAGTGCCTCCTATCTTGTTGGTGAGTGCCTCCTGTATTGTTGGTGAGTGTCTCCTGTCTTGTTGGTGAGTGTCTCCTGTCTTGTTGGAGAGTGTCTTCTGTCTTGTTGGTGAGTGTCTCCTGTCTTGTTGGTGAGTGTCTCCTGTCTTGTTGGTGAGTGCCTCCTGTCTTGTTGGTGAGTGTCTTCTGTCTTGTTGGTGAGTGTCTCCTGTCTTGTTGGTGAGTGTCTCCTCTCTTGTTGGTGAGTGTCTCCTGTCTTGTTGGTGAGTGTCTCCTGTCTTGTTGGTGAGTGCCTCCTGTCTTGTTGGTGAGTGCCTCCTGTCTTGTTGGTGAGTGCCTCCTGTCTTGTTGGTGAGTGTCTTCTGTCTTGTTAATGAGTGCCTCCTGTCTTGTTGGTGAGTGCCTCCTGTCGTGTTGGTGAGTGTCTCCTGTCTTGTTGGTGAGTGTCTCCTGTCTTGTTGGTGAGTGTCTCCTGTCTTGTTGGTGAGTGCCTCCTGTCTTGTTGGTGAGTGCCTCCTGTCTTGTTGGTGAGTGCCTCCTGTCTTGTTGGTGAGTGCCTCCTATCTTGTTGGTGAGTGCCTTCTGTCTTGTTAATGAGTGCCTCCTGTCTTGTTGGTGAGTGCCTCCTGTCGTGTTGGTGAGTGCCTCCTGTCTTGTTGGTGAGTGCCTCCTGTCTTGTTGGAGAGTGTCTTCTGTCTTGTTAATGAGTGCCTCCTGTCTTGTTGGTGAGTGCCTCCTGTCTTGTTGGAGAGTGTCTCCTGTCTTGTTGGTGAGTGCCTCCTGTCTTGTTGGTGAGTGTCTCCTGTCTTGTTGTTGAGTGTCTCCTGTCTTGTTGGTGAGTGTCTCCTGTCTTGTTGGTGAGTGTCTCCTGTTTGTTGGTGAGTGTCTCCTGTTTGTTGGTGAGTGTCTCCTGTTTGTTGGTGAGTGTCTCCTGTCTTGTTGGTGAGTGTCTCCTGTCTTGTTGGTGAGTGTCTTCTGTCTTGTTGGTGAGTGTCTCCTGTCTTGTTGGTGAGTGTCTCTTGTCTTGTTGGTGAATGTCTCCTGTCTTGTTGGTGAGTGTCTCCTGTCTTGTTGGTGAGTGTCTCCTGTCTTGTTGGTGAGTGTCTCCTGTCTTGTTGGTGAGTGTCTCCTGTCTTGTTGGTGAGTGTCTCCTGTTTGTTGGTGAGTGTCTCCTGTCTTGTTGGTGAGTGTCTCCTGTCTTGTTGGTGAGTGCCTCCTGTGTTATGATCGCTTTCTAATAACTCTTCTCCTGCCTCATAATAATTTTCCCCCACCTAAAGATCGCAACCGGCTCAAACCTTAATTTTAATTAAGAAAGAACACGTCTTATGTACAGTTTTGGGAGATATTTACTTGGAAAGGCCTAAAGTGGGGCAAATTACGAATTAAAATATTGCTGGAGTGAGGGACAAGACATTCATAATCTCACGCAGTGAGATGACATGTACCTTAGGATCAAATAAACAAATAAGTGAGTGGTGAGTGGTGGTGAACACCGTGCCGGGCCCAGGGAGCGACGATCGGCTCACTGACTGGCCAGACTTCGTACGGGAAGGACATAACCTTGGCGCTCTCTTGAAAAATCGTCAGATGCGGAACTTGTTGAGCTCTACCGGTGGTGGAACAGTACTCTCACCATACATGCGGCGCTTGGGTGCCTTTTGTAGGTCAAACAGTGTATTGGCAGCGAAGAGATCAGCCGAGAGTGATTCAACAGGACTCGACAGCATGTCTAGCGTTCATTGAGGGGAGTTTAAGTACCCTTATAGCCTAAGTACATGATACATCAGCCTGAATGAGTTAACCGTCGAAGCCTGTTAAAAGTTCCCCTTGAGTCTCCTCATGTGGAATTTAAACGTTTCCCATGAATCTTTCCCGCAGCAACTGGAGAGGTCCTCTCACCTGATGACCAAAAATTAATTGAAATGGAGAATGCCCAAGGAATGCTGTAGTCCATTACGAACTGCAAAGAAGACAAAGTGTAAGTTTTCATCCCATTTGCTTCCAGAGTCTTCGCCAACAGTCCGCAACATCTGCTTTAGGGTCTAGTGGAATCTTTCCAAGATACCTTTTGGCCTGGGCCTGAGGGGGCTGGGTCTTATGAAATTTAAACCTCCAAAGAGATCTCTGGTTGCTGTGCTAGACTGTTACTTGCGTTCAGGTGGACAACGTGCCCCAACCACTCTCTGCCAGAACAGACAGCCGACCTCGGCAGCCACACTTCTACTACCGTCGGTCGACCAGCAATGAACTCTGGAGTGGTTGAAGTTTTCTCAGGAGATCACCCTGTATGCCTCTTGATCTTGGAGAGGGGTTCAGCGTCACATATCTAGGGATGCGGCTCCAACACTGGCCTCATTGTCCTGTTTACACACCCTACTTGAGCCACCGACACTCCCCCACTCTCTCCCTGTTTGGAATGATCTCCTCAATCCCCCCCTTTTTGTGAATTAGTATTTTCTGTCACCCTGTTCGCAGCTGTGATCCTCTCTCTCTCTCTTTCTCTCTCTCTCTCTCTCTCTCTCTCTCTCTCTCTCTCTCTCTCTCTCTCTCTCTCTCTCTCTCTCTCTCTCTCTCTCTCTCTCTCTCTCTCTCACCAGTTAACTCACCGAAAACCAGTTAACAATACACATTTAGTAAAGAAAAGTGCATGCACAGTACATGAAATAAGAACAATAAAACATTAGCTTACAACACTCTAAGCTGCTACAACCTGGCAGCGATCCAATAACATATCCTGGCTTTACCAACCTTCAATATCAAGTGGCTACTCCTCTCTTGGCTTGCCACTTACTACTCCCTCACCAAGTGGTGTTAAATCTCGTTGTAATAATATTGCACAATCAGCCCTATAATATATTTAAAACTCAGCCTATGGCACTAACACCAGAAAGATCGGCATAAATATTCCCCAACACAAAAAAAGAAATCAAACTCTCACCTAACACTGCGTCTTACACGCCAATAAGCATCCAAGCATTCCCTTTATACATCATGTGTAATCACCATGAACTTCTGTTTTGCTCCTAGAGGCTCATTACCACGTATCTCCAGGTTGATACCTGGTTGATACCTGATTGATGGGGTTCTGGGGGTTCTTCTACTCCCCAAGCCCGGCCCGAGGCCAGGCTCGACTTGTGAGTCTGGTCCACCCAGGCTGTTGCTTGGAGCGGCCCGCAGGGCCACGTACCCACCACAGCCCGGCTGATCCGGATCATCTCTTAGAAAACCGTCCAGTTTCCTCTTGAAGATGTCCACGGTTGTTCCGGCAATATTTCTTATAGTCGCTGGGAGGATGTTGAACAGCCGCGGACCTCTGATGTTTATACAGTGCTCTCTGATTGTGCCTATGACACCTCTGCTCTTCACTGGTTCAATCTTGCATTTTCTTCCATATCGTTCACTCCAGTACGTTGTTATTTTACTGTGTAGATTTGGGACCTGACCCTCCAGTATTTACCATGTGTATATTATTTGGTATCTCTCACGTCTCCTTTCTAGAGAGTACATTTGGAGAGCTTTGAGACGATCCCAATAATTTAGTTGTTTTATCTCGTCTATGCGTGCCGTATATGTTCTCTGTATTCCCTCTATTTCAGCAATCTCTCCTGCTCTGAAGGGGGAAGTGAGTACTGAGCAGTACTCGAGACGAGACAACACAAGTGACTTGAAGAGTACAACCATTGTGATGGGATCCCTGGATTTGAAAGTTCTCGTAATCCATCCGATCATTTTTCTGGCTGACGCGATATTTGCTTGGTTATGCTCCCTAAACGTTAGATCGTCGGACATCATTATTCCCAAATTCTTGACATGCTGTTTTTCTACTATGGGCAGATTCGATTGTGTTATGTATTCTGTATTATGTTTCAGATCCTCATTTTTGCCGTACCTGAGTACCTGAAATTTATCACTGTTAAACATCATGTTATTTTCTGCTGCCCAATCGAAAACTTTGTTGACATCTGCTTGTAGTTTATCAATGTCTTCAGCAGAGGTAATTTTCATGCTGATTTTTGTGTCATCTGCAAAGGACGACACGAAGCTGTGACGTGTATTTTTGTCTATATCAGATATGAGAATAAGGAACAGTAGCGGTGCAAGGACTGTACCTTGAGGTACAGAGCTTTTAACATCGCTTGGACTCGATTTTATCTGATTGACTGTTACTCTTTGTGTTCTGTTCAACAGGAAATTGAGTATCCAGCGTCCTACTTTTCCAGTTATTCCCATTGACCTCATTTTGTGAGCTATCACCCCATGGTCACATTTGTCGAACGCCTTTGCAAAGTCTGTGTATACAACATCTGCATTTTGCTTTTCTTCTAGGGCTTCTGTGATTTTGTCATAGTGGTTGAGTAACTGTGACAGACAGGATCTTCCCGCTCTAAATCCATGTTGTCCTGAATTGTGCAATTCATTGTTTTCCATAAAACTAGAAATTTGATTCCTAATCACTCTTTCAAACACTTTTATTATGTATGATGTTAGTGCAACTGGCCTATAATTTTATTGCCAAGGCTTTACTCCCCCCTTATGCAACGGAGCTATATCTGCAGATTTAAGTGCTGCTGGTATCTCCCCTGTATCCAGGCTCTTTCTCCATATTACGCTGAGTGCTCTCGCTACTGGTACTTTACATTTCTTTATGAATATTGAATTCCATGAGTCAGGCCAAGGAGCTGAGTGCATAGGCATATTGTCAATTTCTCTTTCAAAGTCTTCCGAGTTAGTGGTAATATCCGTTATATTATCTGCAGCTTGAATGTCATTCATAAAGAAGCTGTCTGGGTCATCAACTTTCATGTTGTTTATTGGTGTGCTAAACATAGCCTCATACTGGCTTCTTAGAATTTCACTAATCTCTTTGTTGTCCTCTGTGTACGTACCTTCATTTGTAATTAACGGTCCAATACTGGTCGAGGTTTTGGATTTGGATTTTGCGTATGTGAAAAAATATTTCGGATTTTTCCTTATCTCTTGTATAGCTTTCTGTTCCATTTCCATTTCCTCAGACTCATATGATCGCTTCAACGTTTGTTCTATTTCTTCGATCTCCCTGCTTAGGCTTGTTTTCCTTGCTTGTGATAGTTGTGTCTGCCGAAGCATTTCCGTTATTTTTTTCCTTCTCCTGTACAGTTACTACTGTAACTGTATTCTCCGAGAATTGTCAACAAGGTTCTTCTGCAGTCCTCCAGAACTGCTACGCAATGAATTTCTTCTCAAACACCAGTGATGCTTCACCACTGATCCCACAGACACGTGAAACTCCTCTTCACTGTTCCTTTACACAGCTCGAGGTCTACTCCTCACTATGGGGTTCTGCTCTACCACAGAGTTCAGCCTTCACTTCTCCAGCCTGGAAGTTCCATCAACTTCCTCCCAAACAAACCTGCAATTTCCATTGCCATGTCAATAAAAATATTTCCCTACTTAAACATAATTAAATGTGTTCACATAAAATAAGTCTCTTTCATCCAACAATTCTTTCACTCTAACACGTCGCGACGGCCCTCCCCTCGTCTGGGAGAGTCCATTTGAAACGTTGCCTGGCAACTGCCGCCTCGTGAGGCTGCCTCACTCAGTCAGCCACTTGCCTCCGGAGAGGGTGGATGCATCACTCCGCCCTCCAGGACGTTCCTTCATCTCCACCCTCTTACTTCACCTCACTGCCTTAAGCAAGAAAGAGAAGGATGGGTGGACTGCATATTCTAAGACTATCGGAAAGACTTTGACACAGTTTCTATAAGAGGCTAGTGCATAAACTAGAGAAACAGGCAGGAATAACTGGTATGGTGCTTCAGTGGATAAGGGAGTACCTAAGCAATAGGAAGCTGAGAGTTACAGTAGGTGGTGAGACCTCAGACTGGGGTAGACGGTACTGGTAATTCACACACTGGTCACCCCAAGTGGTTGGGGTGAACCCATAACCACAGAATGGTCATGGGTTCATTAACGCCCACTGGATGGGTATGGGGCTCACTACCACCCACTGGATGGGTATGGGCTCACTACCACCCACTGGATGGGTATGAGGTTTACTACTGCCCACTGGATGGGTATGGGCTCACTACCACCCACTGGATGGGTATGGGGCTCACTACCACCCACTGGATGGGTATGGGGCTCACTACCGCCCACTGGATGGGTATGGGGTTTACTATAACCCCACAAGATAGGTATGATGGTACACTACCGCCCAGAGGATGATTATATGGTCCACTACCGCCCACAGAACGGTATAGAATTCATTACTGCCCACAGGATGGGCATGGGATCCATTACTGCCCACAGGATGGGCATGGGATCCATTACTGCCCACAGGATGGGCATGGGATCTATTACTGCCCACAGGATGGGCATGGGATCCATTACTGCCCACAGGATGGACACAGGGTCCACTACCTACACTATTAGAGTTTAACCCAAACAAATTGAATGTAATGAAGGTAGGTTTAAGGAGCAGAAGGCTAGATATCATTTGGTATTATCAAATGATATCAGAAGGTATCATTTGGGAGATAAAATTCTTTAAGAATCAGAGAGATAGAAAGACCTGGGGGTTTGATATCTCGCCTGACCTGTCCCCGGAAACCCAAATCAAGAAGATAACATCAGCGGCATATGCCAGGTTATCCAACATAAGAATGGCGCTTCGAAACTTGAGTAAGAAATCATTCAGAACTTTGTATACCACATATGTCAGACCAATCCTGGAGAATGTAGCTCTAGCATGGAGTCCATATCTAATCAAGCATAAGACTAAATTGGACCAGGTATAAATGCTTGCCATCAGACTAGTACCTGAAGTAAAAGGTATGATCTTCGATGAGAGACTACGGGAATTAAACCTCACGTCGCTGGAAGACGAAGAGGGAAGAAGAGTTAGAGGGAACATGATCACCACACACAATATTCTCAAAGAAATTGATTGGGGTAGATAAGGAGAGTCTATTTAACACAAGGGGTACATGTACTAGGGGACATATGTGGTAATTGAGTGCCGAAATGAGCCATAGAGATATTAGAATTTTTTTGTTAGTGTCACAGTAGTTGACAAATGGAATGCATCAGGAAGTGATATGGTGGAGGCTGACTACAAACACAGTTTCAAGTGTAGATATGATAGAGCCCAATAGGCTCAGGAACCTGTACACCAGTTGATTGACACTTAAGTGGCAGGATCAAAGAGCCAGAGCTCAACCCCCGCAAGCACAAGTGAGTGCATGACCTGGAGTAGATCAACACCCCAGAGATGTGAAGCACAGTGGTTGAACTGTGAACGTCTGGCACAAGTCATATCAGGTGCCTCGAAGTTGACTGTGATTAATCAACAAAAGTAACTCAAGAATCAGCAGAAGTGTTCTATTTTTTTGGTATAGGAGTATGATATAATTCACAGTCAATGTATTCTTAACGTAGACAACTGTTTTACAAATCACAGACACATAAACACAATCACACAGGCATATAGAGGCACAGAGACACATACACACACACACACATACCCTCCCTGTCCCTAGTGTTTGCAAACGAGAACACAAAGGAGAAGATCCTCTCAAGGAAGAGCTCCCTGAAAAACGTGGGAAAATTAAAAAATGTATTCCTCCAAAGAGACATGACAAGGGAGGAGAGAGCCGTGGCGGCAGAAGCAAGGAAGAGGCGCAGGGCGAGAGGGGAAAACCAGGAAGTCACAGCTCCCAACCCAACACCCCCAGAGGCGAGGGGGGAACCCACAACCAGCTACCCAGTAACGCCAGAAGGGAGGACAACCCCGCCTCCCTCCTCTGCATAGAAAACCCCCCTACCCCAAACCCTCCCTGCCCCCACTCAAATGTTCAGCAGAATCTCCCTCCCCCCACACCCAATCCCCACCCTTCTACCCCTCCCCTCCTCCCGAGTCCTCCCTCCCCCCCTTTCCTTCCCGTCCTCCCTCCCCTTTCACCCCATACCCTCCCTGTCCCTCCCCCTTCACTGGATCCCCCGCACCTCATCCCAGTATCCTCTGAGACCCTGTTATCCACCTCACAGGTCCTCACACCCATGGAACAGCCTCCCCCACCAGCAGAACACTCACCAAGGAGGCGATTTGAGAAGGGACAGAAGAAAGTGAGCCTCAAAGCGATGTACACAAACATAGATGGAATTACAAATAAAGCAAATGAGCTTGGAGAACTGGTACTAGAGGAAAACCCAGACATAATAGCCCTCACAGAAACAAAGATCACGAAAACGATAACAAATGCAGTGTTCCCACAGGACTATTATGTTATGAGGAAAGAGAGGGAAGGAAGAGGTGGGGGTGGTGTAGCTCTGCTGGTAAGACAAGGCTGGGATTTTGAGGAGATGGATATTCAGGGCTGTGAAGGTTTTAGTGACTACATAGCAGGTACTGTAACAAATGGAGGGAAAAAAATTATAGTCGCAGTCATATATAATCCACCACCAAATGACAGAAGACCTAGACAGGAATATGATAGAAACAACATGGCCACCATTAACATAATAGAAAGAGCAGCTTCTGTTGCTAGCAGGAATGGATCTGGACTACTAATTATGGGAGACTTCAACCATGGGAAGATAGATTGGAAGAACAGAGACCCGCATGGAGGACCAGAAACATGGAGAGCTAAGCTGCTGGACGTGGCAACAAGAAACTTTCTAAGCCAGCACACCAAAGAACCAACAAGAATGAGAGGAGAAGATGAACCAGCAATGTTTGATTTGATATTTACCCTAAATGAATGGGATATAAGGGAAGTTAAGATGGAAGCGCCCTTGGGAATGAGTGACCACAGTGTATTGAACTTTGAGTACCTGGTAGAGCTAGGACTTATCTCCCCCCAAAAAGAACTAGGAATCAAAAGGCTGGCATACCGAAAGGGGAATTATGAACAGATGAGAAGTTTCCTAAGTGAAATACCTTGGGACACAGACCTCAGAGACAAGTCTGTACAGGGTATGATGGACTATGTTACCCAAAAGTGTCAGGAGGTAGTAAACAGGTTCATCCCGGCCCAAAGGGAAAAATCCGAGAAGCAACAGAAGAATCCATGGTATAATAGGGCATGTATGGAAGCGAAGAAACTGAACAAAAAGGCGTGGAGGAACTTCCGGAATAACAGAACACCAGAAAGCAGAGAGAGATACCAGAGAACCAGGAATGAGTACGTCAGGGTGAGAAGAGAAGCAGAGAAAAATTTTGAAAATGATATAGCAAACAAAGCCAAGACCGAACCAAAGCTACTCCACAGTCACATCAGAAGGAAAACAACAGTGAAAGAACAGGTATTGAAACTTAGAACAGGCGAGGACAGGTATACAGAGAATGACAGAGAGGTGTGTGAGGAACTCAACAAGAGGTTCCAGGAGGTCTTCACAATAGAACAGGGTGAGGTCACTGTGCTAGGAGAAAGGGAGGTAAACCAGGCGGCCTTGGAGGAGTTCGAAATTACGAGAGAGGAGGTCAAGAGACACCTGCTGGATCTGGATGTTAGAAAGGCTGTTGGTCCAGATGGGATCTCACCATGGGTACTGAAAGAGTGTGCAGAGGCACTTTGCCTGCCACTCTCCATAGTGTATAGTAAGTCACTAGAGACGGGAGACCTACCAGAAATATGGAAGACGGCGAATGTGGTCCCAATATACAAAAAGGGCGACAGACAAGAGGCACTGAACTACAGGCCAGTGTCTTTGACTTGTATACCATGCAAGGTGATGGAGAAGATCGTGAGAAAAAACCTGGTAACACATCTGGAGAGAAGGGACTTCGTGACAAATCGCCAACATGGATTCAGGGAGGGTAAATCTTGCCTTACAGGCTTGATAGAATTCTACGATCAGGTGACACAGATTAAGCAAGAAAGAGAGGGCTGGGCGGACTGCATTTTCTTGGATTGTCGGAAAGCCTTTGACACAGTACCGCATAAGAGGCTGGTACATAAGCTGGAGAGACAGGCAGGTGTAGCTGGTAAGGTGCTCCAGTGGATAAGGGAGTATCTAAGCAATAGGAAGCAGAGAGTTACGGTGAGGGGTGAGACCTCCGATTGGCGTGAAGTCACCAGTGGAGTCCCACAGGGCTCTGTACTCGGTCCTATCTTGTTTCTGATATATGTAAATGATCTCCCGGAGGGTATCGATTCATTTCTCTCAATGTTTGCGGACGATGCTAAAATTATGAGAAGGATTAAAACAGAAGAGGACTGTTTGAGGCTTCAAGAAGACCTAGACAAGCTGAAGGAATGGTCGAACAAATGGTTGTTAGAGTTTAACCCAACCAAATGTAATGTAATGAAGATAGGTGTAGGGAGCAGGAGGCCAGATACAAGGTATCATCTGGGAGAGGAAATTCTTCAGGAGTCAGAGAAGGAAAAAGACTTGGGGGTTGATATCACGCCAGACCTGTCTCCTGCAGCACATATCAAGAGGATAACATCAGCGGCATATGCCAGGCTGGCCAACATACGAACGGCATTCAGAAACTTGTGTAAAGAATCATTCAGAACTTTGTATACCACATATGTCAGGCCAATCCTGGAGTATGCAGCCCCAGCATGGAGTCCATATCTAGTCAAGGATAAGACTAAACTGGAAAAGGTTCAAAGGTTTGCCACCAGACTAGTACCCGAGCTGAGAGGTATGAGCTACGAGGAGAGACTACGGGAATTAAACCTCACTTCGCTGGAAGACAGAAGAGTTAGGGGGGACATGATCACCACATTCAAGATTCTGAAGGGGATTGATAGGGTAGATAAAGACAGTCTATTTAACACAAGGGGCACACGTACTAGGGGACACAGGTGGAAACTGAGTGCCCAAATGAGCCACAGAGATATTAGAAAGAACTTTTTTAGTGTCAGAGTGGTTGACAAATGGAATGCATTAGGAAGTGATGTGGTGGAGGCTGACTCCATACACAGTTTCAAGTGTAGATATGACAGAGCCCGATAGGCTCAGGAATCTGTACACCTGTTGATTGACGGTTGAGAGGCGGGACCAAAGAGCCAGAGCTCAACCCCCGCAAACACAACTAGGTGAGTACAACTAGGTGAGTACACAGACATATGCAGCATTCCCTATGGGGCTCATCTTGCAACCTTTGCTATGGCCACTTGGGAAGCTCAATGTTGCGTTGTTTGGCAAAGGAAAGCCTAACAATCTGGGTATTATTGAGTGAGCAAATATCCTGTTAAATGATCCGTAAAACGATTAACACTACCACAACTCAGGGCAAATGTTTGATAACATAGTTTGAGGTTAACATATTATTTTATTACAGAAAATAATGAACCTAGTAAAATAAATGGCCAATGTAAATGCCTATGTAACATTATTGATTGAAAAATAGCATTATGTTCGTCTATTTGGTGGTAAATCTGTATTAAACAAGCACTACAATTCCTGCGTGAATATTATATGCTCAGGGTAGGGAAGAGCATATGTGCCCATTGAAGGCACCATCACTTCCTCCAAGCTCTCAACACATGTGTCAGCACTGAAGTATCTCTGAATATCAGTAAGTTCTCCTACACCGTATAACTGAATTCACCTCAATATATTCCAAGATATATAACACTACTAGCGATTTTATATTTAAAGTGCTGTTCATATCGTTTGTTGTTGGGACGCCAGCAGCGTAATCTGCCGTGAGTCGCTGATGTGAAGGTCTTCTCATCACTGAAGATTACACGGCCTATTAATCGAGATCTTCATTGACATATCTTCTGGCAAAAGCCAATTTTCCTTCTTTATGTTGCTCTAGAAGATTACCTTTTGATGGTTGTAGGCTTAATGAAGTCAGTTTCACACTGTGCGTCCCAGCCGTCCTCCAAAAATGGGGAGGTAAATGTAACAGCACAAATATGTGCAATATGTACTATTCATATAAATCAGGAATTATATTTATTTTCACTTAGTATTAAATCGTACTATCAAATACATTGTGAATATCTGAGATTACCTGAAAAGCTGAATAGAAAACCACGACCTCACCTAACCGTCTTAGTGTTTGAAGATAAGCATTTTATTGCTTCTTCTAGGTTATCTTGAGATGATTTCGGGGCTTTTTAGTGTCCCCGCGGCCCGGTCCTCGACCAGGCCTCCACCCCCAGGAAGCAGCCCATGACAGCTGACTAACACCCAGGTACCTATTTTACTGCTAGGTAACAGGAGTATACGGTGAAAGAAACTATGCCCATTGTTTCTCGCCGGCGCCTGGGATCGAACCCAGGATCACAGGATCACAAGTCCAGAGTGCTGTCCGCTCAGCCGACTGGCTCCCTAACCGACCGGAGTCACTGCAGATTGTATATATCCCAACTGGTAATGTTGTGAATATTTGGTGAGCTTTTTATAAGGCATATAATTCAGCTGTGAAAATAGATAGTTGGTTTGGTATCCGCCATCCCTTCTTGAGATGGTATTGTGGGATCCATACAAGCGCTAATGACCGAGGGTGCGTTGTTCATATGGATGCAAGATTCTCCTGTGGAAATCGCTGTGGTATTATGGTAGCAATTTTTCATTGTTGAACAATGACTGAGGCTATGCCTGAATTTGGTGCAGACTATGGAATGCTGTCTTCTAGTTGTATTGATATTTTATGAGTTGCATAAAACCAAAGTGGAATATGGGGGCCAGTAAGGTGGGTTTCACAGTTTTAGAGTAAAGTGAGGTCTATGTTGTTTTTTCATTTCGGAAGGTCTGGTTTATTTAGAATAATTTGATTACCTATTATTATAGACTGTCTGATTAATTGAGATTTTATTAATTAATTTATTAAAATTAATTTTATTGGATTACTAGCTCTGAGACTGGTGGATGTTTAGTGTAACATTAGTTAGATAAATTCTGATATCCTCCTTCTCAGTAATCTTATTTATGACTAACTAATGTATTTATTAGCTACTTGAACTAATGCAAATTAACAGCCTTTTATGGCAAACATTAGAGTAAACATATTTGATGTGGGAATTTCCTACAAAAAGAGCCACACATCTATAGATCATCCAATGTAATTTACAGACTCCTAGGTGTTACAACAGCTCGGCTTAGACTCGGCTATAAGTATCTCTGGGAATTTTCCTTATATGCCGATGTAGACCTCAATATATGTAAGCTGTGCCAACAGAATTATTCCATCACCTTCCATCACTATGTGATGAAGTGCGAAAATATATGTGAATTTAGAGACAATTCCATAACAAGTGGTCAAGATATGTGTAAATATTTCATTCAAAATGATCAGCAACCAGAAATTTTAGCCAAATATTCCAATTTGCTAACTGCAGGTAGTAAATGTGAGTTTTTTCTTTCTTTCTTTTTATTGATAAAGCACATTAAATACACATAAACACAGCCTACCAAACCGCACGAGTAGTGATCCATAACGCACAAAACAACACATGAGAACAACAGAGAAAGGAAACACAAAACTGAAAAACAAAACAAGCATACAAAAGGAAACATGAAAAAAACAGAAACAATATGGTACAAAATAACAATTACAAAACTAGATACACAACCCAGCCTGAAGGGCCACACAAGCAGGACAAAAAGCCAAGACAGACAGGAATTCCTAACCGGAACACAGAGGGACCGGGAAAGAACATAAAGAAATGACACCCACACATGCAAAGCAGAAACAAAACAAAACAAGCACCGGAACATGCAGGAACCGGCAAACACACACGCTCACATACACACACCCAACAGCCCTAGAAACAACACAAATAACAGAACACAAAGCTAACACAGGACACAAACAGTACAGCACAACCAAAAAACGCATACGGAACACACAAACAAGCACACTGCCCATCAGGGCGAAACCTAACACGTAGACAAAACATACATAGAACCGCAGACACGGTAACAAAATCACAGACAGAGAGAATACAATCAAACACAGGCACTATCAATACTTGTCCGGAAATTCCTGTGCTGGGAAACGTAAGCATTACACCTCCCAAACCAGCTGAACGTCTTCGGACACTGGTTTACCAGGAGACGCACAAGGCCGAGGCATCCAATCAAGTACCCCATATACCTTTAACCTGGCTACCCAAATAGTTGACGAGCACCACGGGACCGGACGCACCTTGTCGTCCCAAGTAAGGTCCAAACACCGCGACTGAGGGACCACGCCCCCGTCAGCCGCGATCACAGAGAAGAGGTCCACACTAGGGGTTTTGCACTGGAATCCACACATGGAGGCTATCCAGGTGCCACGCCAGGCGCCGCACAGGGCACCGCAGAGGGCTTCGTACTGGCCTGTGCACGAGGCTTCTCACGGGGCTGCACACTGGGGGGGGACCTGCAGAGGACACAGACACGTCAGGGCTCTCGCCACCGGGCACAGGAGCAGAAGCACCCTGGCGCACATCTTTCCTTAAGACCACGACGAGGTCCCGCTCGGCAAGAGCAACCTCCCACCATGAGGAGCCAACAGTAGTAGGTGTAGGGGGCGACTCAGGAGGTAGCACAGCACCGCCAACCTCTGAGGGAGAAGCCAGATCAAAGTACTCTCCTACCTCCACCCAAGGCACACCACGAAGGGGAGATGTACTCGAGACCTGCCTCAAGCACTTGGAGACAGGCTACCAGTCATCTGAGCAGTCACCCTCATCATCCCGTAACACAGCAGAACTCTCTGACGGACACGCCTTCCATGCCTGGCCCCTGAGAACCACAGCCTCCACGGCCGGGGGCATCGGACCACACACCGCAGGAGATAACTCGCCTCGGACATCCAAAGGGACAGAAGACGCTGCATGCAGGGATGGAGCAGGCAGGGGCGGCCGAGACGGAGCGGGCTGGAGTGGCAGGGGCAGGGACGTCGAAAGCGGGGAAGCTGGCAGTGGGGGCGGGGCCGCCCCACGTCAATATCCACACCACCAGCCAACACCGGGGTAGAAGCTGGCAGGGAATCATCACACGGTCCAGCATTTGGAGACAGGTCCGGGGCCGACAGCGGGGGAAAATCCTCCTCCTGGAAGAGGTTAACAGGTGTGACCCGGCACTCCTTACATCCCGTGGCCAGGTGACCCGGTAGGCCGCACCTGAAACATGTCCGAGGTTGTCCCGCATGAAAAACACGAATTGGGAACCCCAACAGCATGATGGAGGACGGTACAGGATCCCTGAGGCTCATGGCGAGAGTGCAGGTCCCACACGGGACCCCCCTTTCAATCTTCCGGTAGGAACGACATTCATCCTTACATGTAGGACCCACCCAAACCGGGCAAAGTATCGACGTAGAAGATCCTCAGGGAACTCAAAAGGCATCCCATGCACTGCCACATTCGTCGGGGTTCCACAACGGTCAGAGAGGGGTCACCGACCCACCATCTCCAGGAGGAGTAAATGAGCGCCCATCATAGCGCGAGACGAGATCTTGGTATATCAATAGGGAGCCGAACTTGACAATCGCCCGCCGTCCGGCAAGCAGCTGCACCCCACACACAGACTCCACAGGGACACGGAGCATATCAATCAACACCACCTCCACTGCGTGATAGAAAGTAATCCCAGAGAACTCCAGGCCAATGAAGGCCTGTCTGGTGACAGGGGGCACAGGCCCCTCATGATTGCAGACGGTCACGGTCCCAGGAGTCCCTCAGCAGAAACACGGGACACAAGCCACGCCAGCAGCAACACTCAGGTTCTCACTCCTCACAGGTTGACAACAACTGCAGTGGCCGGACGGAAGAACCGTACCCCACGACTGCCAGAGCAATTCTCTAGTAAATGTGAGTGATTGTAACCGTCCCACCCTGGTCCAATGGTTAAGGGGAGGTGTACAAGATAGACATATAAATTATGACACTAGCTCTTCTCATATATCAGTTGTTTAATTTAGAAACTAATTGTGGTCGGTCTCGGGCCCATTTGTTGATGTGAAGATTGTATTTTCTATCTAGCTCATCAAGACTGTAACTTACTTAGCTAAATCAGTTTGGAGTTGAGTCCCTGAACCCATTATATGACTCAGTATCCAATTCCACTACCGCCCACAGGTTGGGTATGAGGTGCATAATAAATGAACAAAACTAACTGTGTTGTTGATTGTCAACTATGATCATGGTAGCGTTTCGTGTGACGTTACGTCGTCTCTTCTCACCAGCCAAATGCCAATCCATAAAATTATCATATGTATATCGTTTACAGAAAAGGTTTGTAAACTTTTAAACACAAAAGTAGAGCCATCTCCCTTTTCACTGATCTACATATATTCATTTATATCCACCGCTCTACACTATATTCCTTTCGATAGAAGTGTGAATGATATAAACCGGTGTGTGGTGTTTAGACCAATGAGAAGCGTCGTTACAAAGCCGCTATTCATTGATAATCTAATACATGACTACAACAACAACCAAGGTCGACTGCTAGCGGCCGTGGAGTGAGGACGTTTACCGACCCTCCGTGGCTGTTGGAGTTGTTTGCTGTTTTGGTCACCAGGTGGTGTGGGCGTCCCTGCTCTACTAGTTTTGTTGCCTGCCTGGCTGCGTTGACGTGGCAGTTCTGACATGTGAGGCCATCTTCCTCCTGTTCAGCGTGTGAATTCCGTGGGCCTGGAGTTCACTTGTAAGGCTGGTTATCCGACCATCGAGATGGTGATGTGTGACATGCTTCGTGTCCCGGTAGAAGCTGTTTACAGTGTGGAGCTAGTTACGGCCCATCGGGTTGTTATTAAGTTCGTGGGGGAGGACGAGTACCGGGACTTCCTCCGTCGGGGGGCGTACGTTGCCGGTGCCACACGATGCCGGCTCTGTGGCGATTTCAGACCGCAGTGGTGCCCTGACTTATGTCAGTATCCATGGTGCGCCCCTGGAATTCCCTGATGACCTCCTCAGGCGTTACTTCGGGGGGTTTGGTACTATTGTCAGCGTGCGAGTGAACACGCTCTCCTCGGGGCGGTATGCTGGGAGGCGTACAAACATTCGCACGTTGGGGATGCTCCTGCGGTCGGATATACCTTCTTCTGTCCGGCTTATGGGATACTACGTCCGGGTGTATTATGCCCGGCAGCCTCGTACCTGTTTCCGGTGTGGCCTGTTGGGGCATCAGGCTGCAGGGTGCTCTGAGGCCCCTGCTGCTCCTGTTAACTTGTTCTGCGATGAGGATTTCCCGCCGCTCCCTCTGGAGGCAGTCTCCGGTGATGTTGATGAGGTGGTGCACATCTCGTTTGCTGCTGCAGCTTCCCCGGCGGCGCCTGCCGTTCCTCCGGTTGTTGCCGTCCCTCCTCCGGACGTCTGTTGGTCTGGTACCGTCGGTTGGTATGCCTGATCCTGTCGCTGTTCCAGCTGCTCCCGTTGGCCTTCCTGGAGCCCCCTGTGTGACGTCGCTGTCTTCTCCCTCGTCTTTTGATGCTGCGCCTGGCCCTGTGTCCGTGACTCGGGTCCCGGATGTGCTTGGTGCTGGGGTGGCTGTGGAGCCTCCTGCTGTGTATGGCCCGGTTTCACCTGTGGTAGAGGCTGCTGCCGTTCTGGCGTCGGTTCCTTCGGCTCGTGGTACCCGTGTTTCTGGGTCACTTACCGGCTCTGACGATATCCGGCCGGTGCCCAAACGTTCCCGGCGTTCTTCTTCTTCCTGGGCCGACGTTGGTGACTTCAGTGACTGCGGGGCTTCGGGTATTGACAGTGTGGATACGGATGCGTCGATGTCTCCGCGGTTCGTGGTGGCAGAGGTCCATGTGCCTGCCGGTGCTGGTGCCTGTGTCTCGGGGGTGCCTTCGGTTCTTTCTCCGCCGGGGGACTCTACACAGTGGGGGGGTGGTGGCTTCCGCTGCCAGGGATGGTGTGGATTCTGGTGCTGGGCGTGGCCTGGTGGTGGCGTTACGGAAGGATGCGCGCTGTCCGGGTTCCCTGCTGTCGTCTGGTGGTGTGCCCGGGGCTGCGGGTACCCCTGTGGTGCGGGTGCGCGTTGGGGCCCTGGGGGACGTGTTGCTGGCGTCTGTGATGCCGCCGGATCACTGGTCGAAGATTGCTGAGTTACTGCTGTCTGACGGACCGGAGTGCTTTCATGGTGGGCAAGTTCCCTTTCTGTGGGGGCGAGTAGCGACTTCTCGCCTCCTGAGTACTACCATCTGGGTCCCCAGTTTGCAGGTGTTTGTTGCCCCGGTTCCGGATGTTATGGCGTCCCCGGTGGATGGACGGGACCCTTTGCAATGGGTGTTCTGGGAGGCGTTTAATGTACGGTTCCCGCGGGCCAAGCTCCCGGGCAAGTATGTGCTCTGATTTCCTGTGTATTTGCTCTATTACATGCTGTGTGCCCTTCTGGCTGTTTGTTTGCCCTGTTCTATTATGTGCTTCTGCCTCTCCCTTTGTGCGTTGCTTTGCCGTGTGGCATATTAGTTTCTAGTGCTTGGCGTCACTCGTTTCGCGTTTTGGGTTGGCATTTCGCCTTTCCTGGCTTTGCGAATCACCCTTCACGGGTACGCCGGGGCGCATCCGATCCCACGATCGTCGTCGCCCCTAACTCAACAACAACAACAAAAACAACCAACGGGTGTTGCCATTTTGCACTTTCCAAGAAACTTAGGTAAAGGAAGACATTTCCTCGACTGTATTTGATGGAGACTCATTCACAAGTACTTACATACCTTACTCTCCCTAAGGTAGCAATGGTGAAGCAAACCGTAAGGTGACCTGCTTCTCGGCGCTGTTAAATAAGATACTACCACGATTTGCTCGGACATCAATTAAAAAACACAAGAGATGCCAACGCAATAATAGTGCGTTGATTTTTAAGACACTGTTGCTCACTCAGATGGAAAATTGTTGCGCACTAACAGCCCCACTCAAAGCTGCAGAAATTGCTGACCTAGAAAACGTCCAGAGATCTTTAAGTGAGCAAATATATTAAAAAAACATGCAAATTATGTGACCGCCTAAAACTGTTCAATCTGTATTCACTTGGCAAGGCGAGAAGGATATCTAATAATTTATATGCGGAAAATATTAGAGGAACATACTTCTGTGGTGCACAAGAAAATAATTCTTACAAGCCCAGGAGGCATGGCAGGAAGGTCAAATCAGCCGCGTTGAACACCAGGTAAGCTGAGAGGCACTTCAGTGAACATCACGATACCAACACTGTTCAACTCTTGCTCTGAACACAACAATATAACTAACCGACCCTCGCAGTGTTCAAAGGAGAACTTGATAAACACCTCCAAAGAATACCTTATCAACCGGGCTGTGACACCTCAAAATGCGAGCAGCAGTATGTAATAGCCTGATTGAGAAGACCATTAGCTAGGATGATCTGTAAGAGACCAAGCCTCAGGAATATTGACTCTATGAGCCATCACAGGTAGTGACGAGGGAAGGGTCACATTTTATTCTCTGCCCTTTCGTCTTGAGTAAACTTTGCAATTTTTTTACATGTTTTATGTTACTTTTTCTATGTTAAAACTGAAAGATAATGCAGTTTATTGTGCAATTAAGTTTTCATTTGTTATACATTACACTGGCGCTTATTGACAGGTGTGATAGCTGCGTACGTGCAGCTGGCCCGAGGTACCAAGTACTCCCAATTCCCACGATGGCTGGACAGGTGGCTCAAGGCCAGGAAACACCTGGGACTGCTCATGCTGTTTAATGCTGTCATCCACGTGAGTAGTATAAGTTCTTACCTAGAGCAGGTCGTCATGCTGTGCGCAGGTGGCTCAAGGTCAGGAAACACCTGGGACTGTTTAAGCTGTTTTATACCTGGTGCAGGTCGTCATGCTGTACTCTGCAGGCTTTCTCTCTCCAAACTCCTCACAATAATTTTAAATCATAATCAAAATGATCATTGTAGATAGCTCTCATAGATACATTATTAAAAAATAAATGCTAAGTAGTTAGGATACATCATTGACTAAAGTTTAGTAGAGAACAACAGTTGTCTTTGAGTGAGAGACTACCAGAAAACTTTCGACAACAACGGTCTTGGTGCTTGAACAGATGGTTGAACGAGAGCAACAGTTTGGTGGTACGAGCAAGTGGCAAAACAACAACAACAACAAGAGGATTTATTGAATGCAAAAGAAGGATAAAAATGATGATGAGTTGAATATTTGTGAAGTTTTTAATTTTTAAGATAAAACATTTTGATGAGAAACTTATATAAAAATCTATATAAATAAAAATGGAAATGTTCGTTTGTTCAAAATCGCTAATCTCCGAAAGTTCTTCACCGATTGCTTTGAAATTTTCACACAAAGTTCCATTTGCATCCGTCCAGGTTTATATATACATACTATATAAATGTCACGTCTGTGACGGTAAAAAACATACTTTTTCTGTCTTTTCATGTGATTTTCATGTGAGGCAAATCTTCGTAACCTCTTTACCAATTGCTTTGAAAATACGTTGCATTCGAATAGGCACGTATTTTTATATATCTACTGTATGCATGCCTCACCTGTGACAGGAAGAAAACATGTGTTTTTTTTTAAAAACAGCGCCATCTGTTGGACGTTAGAGCAACATACGCTGTAATCTCCAAAAGTTCTTCACCTATTACTTTGAAATTTTGACACAACGTTGCATTCGAATAGGCGCGTGGTTTACATACCTACTATATAGATGCCACCCCTGTGACAGATAAAAACATGCGTTTTTGAAAAACAGCGCCATCTGTTGCACATAATAGCAACATGCACGCTATACTAAATATGTCACGAATTCCATTTTAATGTTTCTGATTACATTGATAATTTTTTTTCATAGATTTCGATTTATTATTTTTTTATTGAATTATTTTGTGTGACATTGTGTTGGAATTGAACTGTGTTGTTTACCATACCATTCATTTTGTCAGCATAGTTTATTTTTTTTATTTTTTCAAATTTTCATTTCATTTTTAACTGTTTTTCATATATTTCAGTGATGGAAACATCAGATCATTTGATGTTCCCAATTTTCTGATGAAAACATTACTAATGGGGTGCAAAATTTTCTAATGGGAACATCAGACCATTTGGGAAGGCATCGGACGAGGGAGTGGGAAATGGTGGGGATGACGAGAGGACAGAAGTGGTGTGAGAGTTTTGTGTATTTTTTAACTTGTGAGAAGTTTTGGAATAAATTATAATTGGTATAAGGAATTTTAGCTCGGAAAATTTCTAAGAACTTTCTTTATTCTTTAACCTTTATTCCTGTCGTGATATTCAACTAGGTCGCCTGAGGAAGGACTTGCTTAGCTAACACACCAGTGTAGTAAACAGCTCATTCCTCACTTTGGGACCATGTATGAACAATTGACTAGGCGCGAGCAAACGCCGAGACCCCAATGAAAATTGAAATCCCCCCCACTTAGGCCGCCGACCTTCGCCAATCGCCGAAGCGAATCTAACGAGTAGGTCACGGGCTCTCACAACAATAATTTATTGTTGTGTGGTGCCGTATATTTGATCCAAAGCTCAGAAAGTGAGTCTCAATTTTAGTCGAGTGTGAAGAACATTTGCATAACAATAATAATGTGTGGGAGTGTAACGAAAAGACAGTGTTAACCATAACAACTTAGTTTATTCAATAAAGTACTAACTACTACAACAAAACAAAAAGAAATGTCAATGACGTTACTCGAAATCCTTCCTGTGACACTATCAATGACAGCTAGACACCAGCCCCTCGGACTGCATAATGAACTAACTCGAACATAAGCGTGACCACAGAGGAATCAACAAGCAAGCAAGAACTAACAGATCTATAATCACAATTACAACAAATGACACAGTAGGTTCTGAAATACGTCTCCAGTAACCTCCTAACTGTTCTACGCCTCAGTGCAGTCTACACCTGCAACAGCGGTTGCAATGCAATCAAATCAGTAGTCTTTCAATGACAACAATAACTAATGGGTTCACTGGCAACTCCAGCACCCTTCCTCAAATTAATCCTTACGTTAACACTACGTCCCACGGACAATCAATAACAATTGATTTACGTTAATAACACCATAACATTTACGTTAATAACAAGGTAACATTTACGTTAAATTAACAACTCTTACAACTGTCACTAGTAACGCGGAAATCAAACAACACTCTACCCGTCGAGCATTCAGTGAGAAAATCCCATTAATCCCTGTACTTCCAGACAGCTGATTAATCTCTTTACTAGTTACGTTAATTTACGTTAATCGGTTACTAATCACTCAGCGATGGTAAACTCTGATTTGCAATGTCCAAAGTGCTAAGAGAACGGTAATCACTCGTGATTACCTTTAGAGTAATTAATTACTATCCTCAAGATCAATAATTAAACAATTAAAATACGCAACCTTTCACACTGGCTCAGCAATTTACATTAAGGTACGAATTCCGTCTGAGCCTTCCATACTCAGACCAATTCAGGCGACTAATAACAGAAATTAGCCCCACGTTTACGTTATTCTAAATGACGTTACTCCTCTCACGAGTCAATCCAATGCCGGTACTTCCGGGCAGATAACGACGTTACGTTAATGGAACAATGTAGCCTTCGTGTGAGTCGATCAAACAAGGATCGAGATTAATTACTTTGACTTCCTGAAACACGTCAATTACCCGGCCCACTGACCGTTAATTACGACAGACAATACTCTAATTCTTATCTGGCTGATGGCTAGGCTCCTCGAGACTACCGTAGCTGCTTACAGGAAAGTAAATTAACCCAAACGTATTCTACGTTACTCAAATTGTCAAAGAACAAATTCTCTTAAAGCAATGGGCGTTCCCTTGGTTACGTTATATTAATTGCCTCGCAATCACCTCACTGAATACTGGACTTCGATGTCCTACCAGATAACCAGGAGAATATATTTGTATCCAAGTACTCGTCTACAGCCGAGTTCCCCCACGACAATGACAAATCACACTAACAAATCACAGTGATTTACGTTACAATACTGCAGAATCTAGCAAAATAACATACAGGACATGAACCCTCTAGAACACTGCCCCACAATGGTTTTACTGAACTGCAATCACATACGGTGATTGCTCAACACTAGCAACAATCACCATCAAATAACAACCCCCTTTGCAATAACACACACGGCAAGTACTCCAATTTCCAAATATTAGGATACTGCACACACTTACTTACTTACTGCTGCAAATGACCCCTAGAACATAGGTCAATATATTGCAATCACCACACAGTAAATAACACAATAACACTGGGCACCGTGACACTACGATTATATATATATATATAATTACCGCTGACACATGTAGCCTACAGCTATCAAACGTTATTGGGAACACTAAGGAGAATCTCACACTCCTTAAATCACATGGGTGAGTGATTTATCGGTCACGCATGCCGATAAACACTCGAGAGTTACGTTACTCGACAGAGCGGGGGCGGTCTCTCTAGACGGCCTCGTCACTCACCAAACCTCACCAAAATTACGTTAATTAATACTGCAACCACAATATATATATTTATATAAATCACACTTGTCACGGCCCTGGGAACACTACAAGAAATTTAAGCCACACTGTGGCACACTCCACAATAATCATTGCCAGGAATCACTGGCGTTACACATACCTGAGCGCTCAGTGTTGGAATTCCACACCTGCAAGACCACACATGGAAATGATATCACTCCGTCCCACGGACGATCAAAAATGATTACCACAATGAAATAAAAGAATTTATTACATGGACATCCTCTCCGTCCTTGGCTAAACTATGTATATTCTGTGTTCCCGTGTGTACCCACACACACACACACACACTGTACGTCTGTGTACACCAAGTCCCTCTGGACTGACAAGATGACAGCACAGGTGATTAATCTCCTCGCCCACAATTCACTCCACCTGAACAGGTGCTGCGTGACAATGTGACGGAACACTTGACCTCGAATTCAAGCTTTAGAGACTACTAATCACCGAAATACACACATAGGTACTTACTCATTCACACTGCCGGCTTTACACACCATTCCCATACATCAGGCACCCCGCTATAGGTGGCTGGCTCGCTCCGGGTGGCGTAGGCGGCGGTAGTTCCTGACCGTAGTACAAACACGGGAAATTGCCTTAACACTGACACGAATTTCCCCGTTCCCATCGACTGCTACAGAGCACTAGCAAGTCTAATCATCACTGGTATGGGATCTACGAGTCTGTTGCTGCTCGTATGCACATTCCCCTACGATCCCAGATCACTGTACCTCTACCCCCTGCATACAATAATGTCTTAAACCCCTCCAAGCGACGACTTCGGCCGGATTCTGTGACGACCGATGTCGTAGGTGAAGCAGGAAGCATCAGCAGTTGTAGTCCAGCCACCACGACGCCCTATACTCCAATTTGGCCGAATTGAGTACAGGATGCGTCTTGACAAGGTGGCGGCTGTGTTCAGAATGATGCTCACACCGGCTCTTCCCGCGTCCTTCTCGAAATAACCAATGAGAGGAAGGCATACAGCGGCCTACCCCTCTCATCCAATCAGCGACGGTGTAGCATAGCCCCTAGGGCAGCTCCAAGATGGCCGACCAACATGGCGGCTCAAGATGTTTACTAAGATGGCGGCTGTCTCCATGACAACCACTCAAGTGGCCAGCGAGCGTGGGGCCCCACATGTCTACCCACCCCACGCCTGCGGCCTAGGCGTTCGCGCGCAAAGTTGTCTGGCTCCATGCCATACAATGAGATGATGCTATCAGCTCTAGCACTGTCCACAGACATGCCACCCCGGCCAGGGTAACATTTATGGACTGCTGATGACTGGGGCTCTCACATGAGCCCAAACACTAGATGTTTCGGTTGCTGGTACAAAACTTAAGTCCGCCCACTTAACAAGTGCACTTAACAAGTGTACTGGCTCCCACAGGCATAAGAGCACTATTGTAAGTGAGCTGGTGAACCACCCCCTCACATAACTCCCCACCAAAAAGATAAAATTTCCCGGAGGAAAATTTCATCTAAAAATCACCAGCCACTTACACTTGGCTCTTAATTAAGTGCACGGCGGCTGGGTGGTGGTGGTGATTCATCCGTTTTCTGTTGACGTCGGTGGCTGGCGGGACAAGATGTGACGTCACTGGCTCGTCCAGGGTGGTACTTCCTGACCATAGTGCGGTCGTGCTCAGGTTCTGGGTCCAGGTTAAGCCGGCTCAACGCCTCGCAGCTTCCCTTCCTCAGTCCCTTCACACTCTCGCCCCACAGGTCTGTGTCATACTGGACACAATAGGTAGCACACTGGGATGGACTTACCAATGAAGTACAGACTCAACACCTTCCCTACCCTACCGACACAATCCCGACAGTTAGCAGACTGTCTTGACTTCCCGGTGACAGGGTCTTTCTTCCTGTCTGTCTGTCACTCTCAGACCGGGTTGCTCTACCGACTGAGTTGACTGGGCTGAGGCCTCTTCAGCAGCTGTCAAACCTCGCCCCTCACTGAGCACTTGGTCACTGACCTGCTCGTTCTTCAATCTCTCAGCGACCGTTCGTTTGTCTGAACGATCTTCCAACAGCCTGAAAGATTGGTCCAGAATATCCACTTCACTTGTGGGAACCACAGCTACCTTAGCCTCACCACTGGTAACATCAAGCAGACGCTTACTCTCCTGAGTGGTGGTAACCCTCGCGGGCCGGGCTGGTCGACAGGTTGTGGCGGGATCACCTGATCCGGGCCACACCCGTCTCACTGGGCTCACCTCCGTTTTCTGTGAAATGAAAGAAGGAAAATTGCTCTTTTTCCCTTTTTCCTCATGCACCTGATCTTTCGCCTGATAAGAGGCGACCTTGACTTCCTCAGCTGGCGGCCGTGTGACATCGCCGTCAGCTGGTGAGACCCATCTGAGTCCCTCTGAATCAGTTCTCGTTTTCTGTGCAATAGGGAGAGGAGGATGGCTCCGGTTTCCTTTCACCTGCTGCGCCTCTTCTTCTGTCTGGGCGGCGGTGATCTCTGCTCGACCAGCCGGCTGACGCTTGGTGTCAACGCCAGCGGGTTTAACCTCCCTCTCACCTGTTTCTGTTTCCTCTGGGTCATTTCCACAGGACAGACCCACCTGGTTCTCTATACCAGGAGTATTACCTATCAAAAGTCCATACACTGCCTTTCTACTTAGCGCAGCCTTGATCTTACCTTTGATATATGGGGTGTCTACCAACACGGACACTTCTTCCATGTCCTTACCAGTGCCATCTGGGTACTGGACATGGAGGGTTCGACCTGTTCTACTCTCAGGCTCAACCAAACTGTTCCTGACCATGTTAACTGTAGCACCCCGGTCTCGAAAGACACTCGTCCATTGCCCATTAACTCTTCCTCTAGTTAACTCGAGTGTGTCTCTTAGGGCATCACCTCCCATGGTACTCATGCCTGTAACGTGCACCTTGGTCACCTTCTTAGTCTTAAGCCTAGTGTTGCTCGGGCACTTAGCTGCTCGGTGGCCTGCCATGTTGCATGTGAAGCACCTGGGTCCCTTAACCTTGGGTTTCTGTTGGTGTCCCTTAGACTTGCTTTCTTTAGGTTTGGCTCCCTTACTTGGAGCTTGAGTAAACCTTTCAACCTTTGTCACACATCGATCTAGGTATGCATCCCTAGGATCGATCTTCTCCTCTCTTGGCAATAGAGGAGGTATCTCTACTTCCAGCGCCTGTACCTCTGAGCTTGGCGCGGCAGGAGGGGCTTGACTCCCCGTCCTTGCCTCGGATTGCACTCTTGCAATCTCCAATCTAGTCAATCTCTCGTGGTGGGCATTCCACATGTAAGCCACAAATTTGGCCTTATCCTCTCTTTGCAGTTTCATAGCATCAGCTTGAGCTGCTAGGTACTCTAAAGTAATTTCCTCCTGGGGTTGTTCAGTCCCCCTCCTGAGAGGTTGTTCTGGTATCTGATTGACTACTTCCAACGAAACGTTTCTGTGGCCCAAGGAATCAGTCCTTAGCCTAGGCTGGGGTCGCGACTCCCCTTCCTTCTCCTGGGGTGGACTCAATCCCACATCCCCTGACATACCGACTATACCACGGTCGGCTAGGGGAACTCCCTTGTCCCCTAGATCACTTCTGTTTGCTCTTTCTAGACATAGACGCCGTACATAGGCATTATGATCCTCAACATACCGCCTACATTCCTCATCTGTACGACTGTTTCTATCCTTTGGCAGCACGCCATACTTAGTCACATACAGATATACGTACTTCTTTCTATAATCCTCATCCATTCTGTGAGTGTGGTGTGTGTGTACCTAATCCTGCTAACCGACAACATACACACCCACAGCAATATTGTTCTGCAATGTTCTGCACACCTTTCTTCACAGGTTTCTCAACTTGATGAATCTTACTTTTCTGATTATGAATCAAAAGTCTACGGCCCCACGTTGGGCGCCACGCTGTGAGAGTTTTGTGTATTTTTTAACTTGTGAGAAGTTTTGGAATAAATTATAATTGGTATAAGGAATTTTAGCTCGGAAAATTTCTAAGAACTTTCTTTATTCTTTAACCTTTATTCCTGTCGTGATATTCAACTAGGTCGCCTGAGGAAGGACTTGCTTAGCTAACACACCAGTGTAGTAAACAGCTCATTCCTCACTTTGGGACCATGTATGAACAATTGACTAGGCGCGAGCAAACGCCGAGACCCCAATGAAAATTGAAATCCCCCCCACTTAGGCCGCCGACCTTCGCCAATCGCCGAAGCGAATCTAACGAGTAGGTCACGGGCTCTCACAACAATAATTTATTGTTGTGTGGTGCCGTATATTTGATCCAAAGCTCAGAAAGTGAGTCTCAATTTTAGTCGAGTGTGAAGAACATTTGCATAACAATAATAATGTGTGGGAGTGTAACGAAAAGACAGTGTTAACCATAACAACTTAGTTTATTCAATAAAGTACTAACTACTACAACAAAACAAAAAGAAATGTCAATGACGTTACTCGAAATCCTTCCTGTGACACTATCAATGACAGCTAGACACCAGCCCCTCGGACTGCATAATGAACTAACTCGAACATAAGCGTGACCACAGAGGAATCAACAAGCAAGCAAGAACTAACAGATCTATAATCACAATTACAACAAATGACACAGTAGGTTCTGAAATACGTCTCCAGTAACCTCCTAACTGTTCTACGCCTCAGTGCAGTCTACACCTGCAACAGCGGTTGCAATGCAATCAAATCAGTAGTCTTTCAATGACAACAATAACTAATGGGTTCACTGGCAACTCCAGCACCCTTCCTCAAATTAATCCTTACGTTAACACTACGTCCCACGGACAATCAATAACAATTGATTTACGTTAATAACACCATAACATTTACGTTAATAACAAGGTAACATTTACGTTAAATTAACAACTCTTACAACTGTCACTAGTAACGCGGAAATCAAACAACACTCTACCCGTCGAGCATTCAGTGAGAAAATCCCATTAATCCCTGTACTTCCAGACAGCTGATTAATCACTTTACTAGTTACGTTAATTTACGTTAATCGGTTACTAATCACTCAGCGATGGTAAACTCTGATTTGCAATGTCCAAAGTGCTAAGAGAACGGTAATCACTCGTGATTACCTTTAGAGTAATTAATTACTATCCTCAAGATCAATAATTAAACAATTAAAATACGCAACCTTTCACACTGGCTCAGCAATTTACATTAAGGTACGAATTCCGTCTGAGCCTTCCATACTCAGACCAATTCAGGCGACTAATAACAGAAATTAGCCCCACGTTTACGTTATTCTAAATGACGTTACTCCTCTCACGAGTCAATCCAATGCCGGTACTTCCGGGCAGATAACGACGTTACGTTAATGGAACAATGTAGCCTTCGTGTGAGTCGATCAAACAAGGATCGAGATTAATTACTTTGACTTCCTGAAACACGTCAATTACCCGGCCCACTGACCGTTAATTACGACAGACAATACTCTAATTCTTATCTGGCTGATGGCTAGGCTCCTCGAGACTACCGTAGCTGCTTACAGGAAAGTAAATTAACCCAAACGTATTCTACGTTACTCAAATTGTCAAAGAACAAATTCTCTTAAAGCAATGGGCGTTCCCTTGGTTACGTTATATTAATTGCCTCGCAATCACCTCACTGAATACTGGACTTCGATGTCCTACCAGATAACCAGGAGAATATATTTGTATCCAAGTACTCGTCTACAGCCGAGTTCCCCCACGACAATGACAAATCACACTAACAAATCACAGTGATTTACGTTACAATACTGCAGAATCTAGCAAAATAACATACAGGACATGAACCCTCTAGAACACTGCCCCACAATGGTTTTACTGAACTGCAATCACATACGGTGATTGCTCAACACTAGCAACAATCACCATCAAATAACAACCCCCTTTGCAATAACACACACGGCAAGTACTCCAATTTCCAAATATTAGGATACTGCACACACTTACTTACTTACTGCTGCAAATGACCCCTAGAACATAGGTCAATATATTGCAATCACCACACAGTAAATAACACAATAACACTGGGCACCGTGACACTACGATTATATATATATATATAATTACCGCTGACACATGTAGCCTACAGCTATCAAACGTTATTGGGAACACTAAGGAGAATCTCACACTCCTTAAATCACATGGGTGAGTGATTTATCGGTCACGCATGCCGATAAACACTCGAGAGTTACGTTACTCGACAGAGCGGGGGCGGTCTCTCTAGACGGCCTCGTCACTCACCAAACCTCACCAAAATTACGTTAATTAATACTGCAACCACAATATATATATTTATATAAATCACACTTGTCACGGCCCTGGGAACACTACAAGAAATTTAAGCCACACTGTGGCACACTCCACAATAATCATTGCCAGGAATCACTGGCGTTACACATACCTGAGCGCTCAGTGTTGGAATTCCACACCTGCAAGACCACACATGGAAATGATATCACTCCGTCCCACGGACGATCAAAAATGATTACCACAATGAAATAAAAGAATTTATTACATGGACATCCTCTCCGTCCTTGGCTAAACTATGTATATTCTGTGTTCCCGTGTGTACCCACACACACACACACACACTGTACGTCTGTGTACACCAAGTCCCTCTGGACTGACAAGATGACAGCACAGGTGATTAATCTCCTCGCCCACAATTCACTCCACCTGAACAGGTGCTGCGTGACAATGTGACGGAACACTTGACCTCGAATTCAAGCTTTAGAGACTACTAATCACCGAAATACACACATAGGTACTTACTCATTCACACTGCCGGCTTTACACACCATTCCCATACATCAGGCACCCCGCTATAGGTGGCTGGCTCGCTCCGGGTGGCGTAGGCGGCGGTAGTTCCTGACCGTAGTACAAACACGGGAAATTGCCTTAACACTGACACGAATTTCCCCGTTCCCATCGACTGCTACAGAGCACTAGCAAGTCTAATCATCACTGGTATGGGATCTACGAGTCTGTTGCTGCTCGTATGCACATTCCCCCACGATCCCAGATCACTGTACCTCTACCCCCTGCATACAATAATGTCTTAAACCCCTCCAAGCGACGACTTCGGCCGGATTCTGTGACGACCGATGTCGTAGGTGAAGCAGGAAGCATCAGCAGTTGTAGTCCAGCCACCACGACGCCCTATACTCCAATTTGGCCGAATTGAGTACAGGATGCGTCTTGACAAGGTGGCGGCTGTGTTCAGAATGATGCTCACACCGGCTCTTCCCGCGTCCTTCTCGAAATAACCAATGAGAGGAAGGCATACAGCGGCCTACCCCTCTCATCCAATCAGCGACGGTGTAGCATAGCCCCTAGGGCAGCTCCAAGATGGCCGACCAACATGGCGGCTCAAGATGTTTACTAAGATGGCGGCTGTCTCCATGACAACCACTCAAGTGGCCAGCGAGCGTGGGGCCCCACATGTCTACCCACCCCACGCCTGCGGCCTAGGCGTTCGCGCGCAAAGTTGTCTGGCTCCATGCCATACAATGAGATGATGCTATCAGCTCTAGCACTGTCCACAGACATGCCACCCCGGCCAGGGTAACATTTATGGACTGCTGATGACTGGGGCTCTCACATGAGCCCAAACACTAGATGTTTCGGTTGCTGGTACAAAACTTAAGTCCGCCCACTTAACAAGTGCACTTAACAAGTGTACTGGCTCCCACAGGCATAAGAGCACTATTGTAAGTGAGCTGGTGAACCACCCCCTCACAAGTGGGAGATGGTGGGGAGGACGAGGGGATATGGGAGGGGGATAATGGTGAGGAATTGCGAGGGGATGGGGGAGTTTGGGATGGTGGGAGCGAGGGGATGGAAGAATGGAGAAGGATGGGGAGGACAAATGAACAGGGGGAGTGGGGCACGGTGGGAAGGAAGAGGGAATGGTGGAGTGGGAAATGGTGGGGAGGACGAGGGGACGGTGAAGTGGGGAATGGTTGGGAGGCTGAGGAGACGGGTGAGGGGAGAATGGTGAGGAGGACTGCGGGACAGGAAAGGTTGCTGTGGCTGAATACTGCCTGTACTAAATATGTTACGATTCCATTTCAGTGTTTCCGATTGCATTGATAAATTGAAATTTCCTCGATTTGGATTTATTTTCAATTTGGTTTCATTATTTTGTGTGACATTGCCTTGGAATTGAGCTGTGTTGTTTACCATACAGTTCATTCCATGAGTATAGTTTATTTTTTAATTTTACATTGTTTTTCATTTGGTTTTAACTGTTCTTATTTTTCAGGATAGGAACATCAGATCATTTGATGTTCTCAATTTTCTGAAGGGAATACCAGATCATTTGGGAATGCATCAGACAAGGGAGTGGGGAATGGTGGGGAGGACGAGGGGACAGGGAGTAGGGGATAGGTGGGGACTACGAGGGGACAGGGGAGGGGGTTAATGGTCGGGAGGACGAAGGGGTGGGGAGTGGGAGAATGGTGGGGAGGACGAGGGGACGGGAGTAGGGGATAGTGGGGACTACGAGGGGACTGGGGAGGGGGTTAATGGTCGGGAGGACGAAGGGGTGGGGAGTGGGAGAATGGTGGGGAGGACGAGGGGACGGGTGAGGGGGGATTGGTGGGGAGGACTGGGGTACAGGGAAGGTTGCTGTGGCTCAGCAATGCACATGCGTTGCTGAGCCACAGCAACGCGTGGCCGGGTACTGCTAGTATATAAATTAAAATGGAAATGTTCGTTTGTTCAAAATCGCTAATCTCCGAAAGTTCTTCACCAATTGCTTTGAAATTTTCACACAACGTTCCATTCGCATCCAAGCGGGTTTATATATGCATATTATATAGATGTCACGTCTGTGATGGGAAAAACCATGCTATTTTTGAAAAACTTAATTTTTTCATGTGTTTTTCATGGGAGGGAAATTTTCGAAGCCTCTTTACCGATTGCTTTGAAATTTTGACACAACGTTGCATTCGAATAGGCACGTGTTTTTATATACCTCCGATATGCATGCCAGACCTGTGACAGGAAAAATCGTACTTTTTTAAAAAACAGCGCCATCTGTTGGACATAAGAGCAACACACGCTGAAATCTTCATCGATTGCTTTGAAATGTTGATACAATTACTCGAATACACGCGTTTTTTTAAATACCGACTATATAGATGCCACACCTGTGACATGTAAAAACATGCTTTGTTCGGAAAACAGCACCATCTGTTGCACGTAATAGCAACTCACGTTATACTAAATATATTACGATTCCATTTCAGTGTTTCCGATTGCATTGATAAATATAATTTTCATAAATTTCGATTTATTTTCATTTTGATTTAATTTATTTTGTGTGACATTGCATTGAAGTTGAGCTGTGTTGTTTTCCATGCCGTTCATTTCCTGAGTATAGTTTATTTTTGTATTTTTTAATATTTCAATTTCATTTTTTATCTGTTTTTCCGTATATATCAGTGATGATCATTTGATGTTCTTAATTTTCTGATGGGATCATCAGATCGTTTGGGAATGCATCGAACAAGGGAGTGGGAAATGTTGGGGAGGACAAGGTGACGGGAGTGGGAGATTTTGGGGAGGACGAGAGGCCAGGGGAGGGGGTAATGGTGGGGAGGACAAGGGGACGAGGCAGTTGGGGACGAGAGGATAGGGGAATGGAGAATGGTGGGGAGGACAAGGGGACAGAGGAGTGGGGGTTGGTGGAAAAGACGAGGGGACGGGTGAGGGGGGGGGAAGGGTAGGGAGGATGAGGGGAATAGGGGAGTGGGAGATTGTTGGGAGGAGGAGTGGACGATGGAGTGGGGAATGTTGGGGAGGACAACGGGACAGGGGAGGGGAGGAATAGCGGGGAGGACGAGTGGACGCAGGAGTGGGGAATTGTTTGGAGGAAGAGGGAACAGGTGAGTGAGGAATGCTTGGAAGGAAGAAGGGAGACGGGTGAGTGAGCAACCCGGTGAGGAGTGGTTAGGAGGATGAGGGGATGGGGCATGGGGAATGGTGGAGAGGACTAGAAGACAGGGGGGAAGGTTGCTTTGGCTCAGCAACGCACATGTGTTGCTGAGCCACAGCAACGCGTGGCCGGGTACAGCTAGTGATAAATAAATTCCAGACAACAAGCTGATATTATGGACCATAAACCACATCTTGACTGGTGTACTAGTGAGTATGATAGAGCTCGTAGTGAGTGTGAGGTAGCAGGGTGAGTGTGAGGCAGCTGGAAGTGTTTGCCTCATAGCTGGTAGTGCTGTGAGTGTGAGGCAGCAAGGAGTGCGTGTGAGGGAGCTGCAAGTGAGTGTGAGGGAGCTGGTACTCAGTGTGAGGGAGCTGCAAGTGAGTGTGAGGGAACTGGTACTCAGTGTGAGGGAGCTGCAAGTGAGTGTGAGGGAGCTGGTACTCAATGTGAGGGAGTTGTGAGGGAGCTGCTAGTGAGAGTGAGGCAGCATGGAGTGCGCATGCCGGTTATGCGAGTGAGTGTGAGGGAGCTGGTAGTGTGTGTGAGGGAGCTGGTACTATGTGTGAGGCAGCAGGTAGTGCGTGTGTCTGTTCTCTCAGTGTGACACACTGGCGTCCACTCCCCATCCTCACACAGCTGCTCTCTCAGTGTGACACACTGGCGTCAACTCCCCGTCCTCACTTGGCTTCTCTTTCAGTATGACAAAACAGCGCCAGCTCCCTATCCACACACAACCCGTTCTCGCACTTGCTTATAGTCAATATTGGCTTATTTATTAAGTGCATATGTGACATACTAATTGATTGTGAATATTTTAGTTTACCTTTAAAGCTTCATAGAAAACACCGACCTCACCTAACCTTCTTAGTATGTTAAGATAAGCATCTTATTGCTTCTTAATAACAATTATTAATTAACCTATACCGTTGATAGGTTAAGTAATAATTGTAAATAAGAAGCAATAAGATGCTTATCTTAACATACTAAGAAGGTTAGGTGAGGTCGGTGTTTTCTATGAAGCTTTTCAAGGTAAACTGAAATATTCACAATAAATTAGTATGTCACATATGCACTTATTAAATAAGCCAATATTGAAGCAAGTGCGAGAACGGGTTGCCACACACAGCTGTTCTGTGAGTGTGACACCCTGGCGTCCACTACCCATCCCCACACAGCTGCGCTCTCAATGTGGTACACCAGCGTCCACTACCCATCCTCACGAAGCTGGTCTATCAGTGTGACACACTGACATCTGCTCCCAGGCTTCACACAGCTGCTCTCTCAGTGTGACATAACTGTGCAGAATTACCCGGCAAGAGATTGTTTGAGTAGTGTTAAAATACTAGTGGAAATCTATTTTAATTTTTTTTATTGAAATGGACTGAATGTGGTTAGTGGACTATATTATATTAAATATTTCTGCTTGGGTTTATCCTTCCACACCTTTGGGGGGTTTATACGTACGTTCGTAATTTACACCACAGTAATGGATAATCATAAACTACATATATTGAATAATTTGTTAGTGGTTACTGCATTGATTAGTAGAAAATATTAAGTTTTATCTCTAGAATCGTAGAGGCCTGATAATGGGCATCAGTTTTCTTAGGTCACAGACGATACAGTTAGTAGAGTCTTCATGGCGACTAAGGTAGCCTCGTGATGCACAGGTCGATTCGATACTTTCTTCTTCTGGACCTCAATTCATGAAGCTCCATGTATTTCTTCGTAAGTAGATTTGCTACGAAGGTTTCTAAGTATGTCCTATGAAGATGCTTAGATGCGATTCAGGTATGCAGCTTTCTCACACATGTTAAACTCAGTGCGGCCCGTACATGCGCCAGAATTTGATGAAAAACTGTACCCAAATAGATCCATGAGTGTCGTCGGGGGTTGATCAGTCAGGGAGCTTAGTTAATAAGCACCAATACTGACCAATCCTTATAGACGATCATTGGTGCGGTGGTCACGGTACTGTGTACGTTTAGGGGTGGTCCTGGACGGCATGGGTTCGAATCCTAGCCGGGTCAAAGAGTTCTTACTGATATATGGCTTGCGCGTTCATGCAGCTTTCTCATATATATATATATATATATATATATATATATATATATATATATATATATATATATATATATATATATATATATGTATGTATGTATATATATGTATATATGTATATATATATATATATATATATATATATATATATATATATATTTATATATATATATATATATATATATATGTATATATATATGAACATATATATATATATATATATATATATATATACATAGATATATATATATTTATATATAAATGTTGTACCTAGTAGCCAGAATGCACTTCTCAGCCTACTATGCAAGGCCCGATTTGCCTAATAAGCCAAGTTTTCCTGAATTAATATATTTTCTCTAATTTTTTTCTTATGAAATGATAAAGCTACCCATTTCATTATGTATGAGGTCAATTTTTTTTTATTGGAGTTAAAATTAACGTAGATATATGACCGAATCTAACCAACCCTACCTAACCTAACCTAACCTATCTTTATAGGTTAGGCTAGGTTAGGTAGCCGAAAAAGTTAGGTTAGGTTTGGTTAGGTAGGTTAGGTAGTCGAAAAAACATTAATTCATGAAAACTTGGCTTATTAGGCAAATCGGGCCTTGCATAGTAGGCTGAGAAGTGCGTTCTGGCTACTAGGTACGACATATACATATATATATATATATATATATATATATATATATATATATATATATATATATATATATATATATATATATATATATATATATATATATATATATATATATATATATATATATATATATATGCGAACAAGCCAGTCCGGTTTGTCCGGTCGTGATGGTCAAGTGGATTAAGGCGTCTTGTACATACCAGTTGCGTGGCTCCTGGGAGTATGGGTTCGAGTCACTTCTGGGGTGTGAGTTTTCAGATATATATATATATATATATATATATATATATATATATATATATATTTATATATATATATATTTATATATATATATATATATGTATGTATATATATATATATATGTATGTATATATATATATATATATATATATATATATATATATATATAACTGAAAACTCACACCCCAGAAGTGACTCGAACCCATACTCCCAGAAGCAACGCATCTGGTATGTACAAGACGCCTTAATCCACTTGACCATCACGACCGGACAAAATGAGGTGATAGCCGAGGCTATTTGAACCACCCCACCGCCGGCACTCGGATAGTTATCTTGGGCATAGCATTTTACCAAATCACCTCATTCTTTGGGGCAACACGTGAGGAACACAAATGCGAACAAGCCTGAATGGTCCCCAGGACATATGCAACTGAAAACTCACACCCCAGAAGTGAGTTGTCCGGTCGTGATGGTCAAGTGGATTAAGGCGTCTTGTACATACCAGATGCGTTGCTTCTGGGAGTATGGGTTCGAGTCACTTCTGGGGTGTGAGTTTTCAGTTGCATATGTCCTGGGGACCATTCAGGCTTGTTCGCATTTGTGTTCCTCACGTGTTGCCCCAAAGAATGAGGTGATTTGGTAAAATGCTATGCCCAAGATAACTATCCGAGTGCCGGCGGTGGGGTGGTTCAAATAGCCTCGGCTATCACCTCATTTTGTCCGGTCGTGATGGTCAAGTGGATTAAGGCGTCTTGTACATACCAGATGCGTTGCTTCTGGGAGTATGGGTTCGAGTCACTTCTGGGGTGTGAGTTTTCAGTTGCATATGTCCTGGGGACCATTCAGGCTTGTTCGCATTTGTGTTCCTCACGTGTTGCCCCAAAGAATGAGGTGATTTGGTAAAATGCTATGCCCAAGATAACTATCCGAGTGCCGGCGGTGGGGTGGTTCAAATAGCCTCGGCTATCACCTCATTTTGTCCGGTCGTGATGGTCAAGTGGATTAAGGCGTCTTGTACATACCAGATGCGTTGCTTCTGGGAGTATGGGTTCGAGTCACTTCTGGGGTGTGAGTTTTCAGTTGCATATGTCCTGGGGACCATTCAGGCTTGTTCGCATATATATATATATATATATATATATATATATATATATATATATATATATGTCGTACCTAGTAGCCAGAACGCACTTCTCAGCCTACTATGCAAGGCCCGATTTGCCTAATAAGCCAAGTTTTCATGAATTAATATATTTTCTCTATTTTTTTTCTTATGAAATGATAAAGCTACCCATGTCATTATGTATGAGGTCATTTTTTTCTTATTGGAGTTAAAATTAACGTGGATATATGACCGAACCTAACCAACCCTACCTAACCTAACCTAACCTATCTCTATAGGTTAGGTTAGGTTAGGTAGCCGAAAAAGTTAGGTTAGGTTAGGTTAGGTAGGTTAGGTAGTCGAAAAACAATTAATTCATGAAAACTTGGCTTATTAGGCAAATCGGGCCTTGTGTAGTAGGCTGAGAAGTGCGTTCTGGCTACTAGGTACGACATATATATATATATATATATATATATATATATATATATATATATATATATATATATATATATATATATATATATATATTTATATATATATATATATGTATGTATATATATATATATATATATATATATATATATATATATATATATATATATGTATGTATATATATATATATATGTATGTATATATATATATATGTATGTATATATATATATATATGTATGTATATATATATATATATATATATATATATATATATATATATATATATATATATATATATATATATATATATATGCAAAAAAGCTTGAATGGTCCCAAGCATATATGAAACTGAAAACTCCACACCCCAGAAGGATTCAAACACAGACAGCCAGGAGCTCAATGGACCACGGCGTACCCAGTTCTTTAAACACTCAACGAACCGTGACTGTACAAAAGATATTGGTAGCAGAGGCTATTTTCCCAACAGCACTTGTTGGTAAGCTTGGGTATACATATTACAATGCACAAGCCCTGTTGCTGTGCATTGTTAATCGCCTAGAGAGAGAGAGAGACGTTGTTGTCTTGCCTATATACTGAGATCTTTGGGGCTGACAGATCCCAAGTTGGCATGTGAAAACATAGACGACGACGTTGGTCTCTTTTTAAGGTGTTCTGTTTGGCGTCTGCAGAGTTATTCATAAGTAGATTTGCCGTTTTTTTGTTTTTGTAGTAAATTGTTAATTGTATCTTCTGATTTGTGTCTGTAGGGATAATGTACCTATCAATAATATCTTTCAGGACACTGTCCTCAGTTTTATGACCTGTCGAAAAGAAGTTCCTATAAAACAATCTAATAGGAGGTACAGATGTTGTTAATTGAGTCTTCAGAGGTTGCATGGCATGTCACCTTTCTTTTAATGACGTCTTCAATTTAACCGTAAGAGAAGGCATTATTGACTAGGACCTGCGTGAGTTCCTCGTCGACTTTCTTCTAACCAGAGCTGTGAGTAAGAGCTCAGTTGACGTAGGCGTTGACAACACTCCTTATGAACGTGTCCAGGCAGTAACTATTGGTATTAAGGTACATTCCTATGTTCGTTTTCTTAGTGTAGACTGTGCTGCGATGTGGAAGCCTCCATTCCTTTCCGTGACTGTTGCATCTAGAAAGGGCAGCTTCCCATCACCCTCCATCTCTTAAAAGTGAAACTTAAAACCGAATTTTCCTTGAATGCCTCCTTCAACTGCTGCAAACATCTGACATCAGGTACCTGCATAAATATGTCGTCAACGTACCTGCAGTATATGGAAGGTTATAAGTTCATGTAAAACCTGACATATACATAGCCCCAAAGATCTCAGTATATAGGCAAGACTGCAACGTCTCCTTCTAGGCGATTAACAATGTTACTATAACAATGTCCACCTCTCCATCACGGAACATATAATCTCCTCACACAACCAGATCATCACCAGAAAAATCTTAACAAGCTAGACAGAAATTATCGATAGATACAGTGACAACTGGAGAGTCGACATCAGCGAAGCCCTACACATCAACAATCAACAGCCAATTAACACATAATTACGTTCAACCCACTTCAAGACCCCGATCCATCGCATAAACAATAGAAACAAGAAAATAGAACATGCAATGGACTATTAATACCCATTAGGCTATTGATATCCTCAATCTCGTCCTGTATCCCCTCACCCCAAGCCAATATATGCCTTAGCCGAGTATGGAAGTCCCCTGTATGGGGAGCCTGCACAGCTATGAGGCGTGCATGATCACTGGGGGTTTTTGCTGCCTTCAGCAAAGCTGTGGCTTCTTTGTCTACAATGAGGCTGCCCCAGCTGGATTGTTTCAGGCTTTCAACGTGGTTGGTCTGAGTGCTGGGTCTGCTATGGTACCCCATTTTGTTCCGCATTCCATGTAGTGGGAGTCTTGTATCCCTGCTAAGTCACACAGGTTGTCAGGTAGAATTTCCTTAATCAGGACATCTGATGCTGAGAAGGAAAACAGGAAGGCTGGTACAGGAATTTGGGTGGCAGTGCGGACACCCAAACCACTGAGCCTGACTGGAAGAGTGGCTTGTTTTCACTGGAATTAATTGAGGGAGATATTGACAACTTTTTCTAGCATTGTCTTCAGTAATAGGTCATACTCTTCAAGCTTTGGGCTATCGTAGGATGGGATGCACCTCAGAAAGTAGGTTAGCCTCGTCAGGGATAGGCATTTAGTGAGGAGATAAAAGCATCGTGGGCATCCATATCACCTATCCTGGTTTTCCATTCTCTTGGGATCTGTGATTTTCTTATCAAGGATCTCCTCAATGGCATTAGACCCGAGGTGGGCTCCAAGGAGAGTGCTGATCACTGCCCTAATGACATGGGCTCTGGGGAAGGAAGACCTTATTTTAGCTATGATGTTTGGGTTGGAGGAGACTACTTCACACTTGGAAGGGTTCAAGAAGAGACTCAGGCTTACTTCTTGCTTTAATATTTTTCTGGTGTCTTCCAACAGATGATCTAGGGGGTCAGCTATAGTACCATCATCCAAAAACTAGATGTTGAACTCAATGGATAAGCTTTCAGTGATTTCTTTTAAGATTAAGCAGAAAAGAAGAGGAGCTAGAGGATCACCTTGCTGAGCACCTTCACAGATCTGATTTCGTGTTTGCTAAAGAGCAATTTTTATTCACCACTGTAGCAAGACAGTATGAACGGGTAGAGGGGCCGGAAATGGCGATATACGGCAGAGAGCACTGCATCTCCTCTGACCATGTTGAAGGTATTCTTAAAGTTTAGTTTGAGCAGGTTCTCTTCATCAGAAATGTTGGTGATGTATGCTCGTGCTGCATGTGCAGCGGCTTCACAGCCTTGGGGATCCCAAATCCTAGTTTCAGCAATTCAGATGCTTGCTGGCTGACAACCCTCGTGGCAGCCTTCGCAATCAGGCGTTGGAGTATTGCAAACAGCGATTGGCCTGATTCCCCCACCCTTCTTGTTGAGAGCGCAGAAGGAGCCACCAAAAAATGAGGAGCCTGATGACTTCAGGTATATCACCAGCCAGGCACGCATTGACGAACGTTGTGAGTTCCACGAGAAGATCTTTTGCAGCATCACCAACCGCAGGATTCAACATTTGCTTGATGTGTTGAGGTTTTAATCCTGTATAGCCGCCTGCTGACCCAGGTGGAAGAGAAAGGGCTTCTCTGTAGACCTCAGATTCACCAACAGTTAATGGGTCTGAACTGGCCTCAGCTGTTGGCGGAACGATGTTGTCGGCTCCTGAGGCTTTGGGTGGGTGCTTGCTTTGCAGGACTCTTGCTGTGGCAGAGTTTCCAGGAGCAATTTTCGTGTCACTGGCGAAAACTTGAATAGTACTTGCAGTATTCCCCTCTTCAGTTTTCTTGGTGATTTGTGCTCTAATTCAGAGGAAGGCGAACTAGGTTATATGAATATATGGATATATGAATACCCTTGGGTATTCATATTTGATGTTCCCATATCTGATGCGCTTATCTAAACCGGGAACATTTGATGTTCCCATTTTTCTGAAAGGAATACTAGATCATTTGGGAAAGCATCAGGCAAGGGAGTAGGGGAATGGTGGGGAGGACGAGGGGACAGGAGTAGGGGATGGTGGGGACAACGAGGGGACAGGGGAGGGGGTAATGGTCGGGAAGACGAGGGGATTGGGGGAGTGGGAGAATGATGAGGAGGACGGGGGGGGATAGGGAAGTGGAGAATTATTGAGAGAACGAGGGAACAGAGGAGTGGGGAATGGTTGGGAGGACGAGGGGATGGGGAGGGGGAAATGGTGGAGAGGACTGGGGGGACAGAGGAAGGTTACTGTGGCTCAGCAACGCGTAGCCGTGTACTTCTAGTCTATATAAATATAAATGGAAATGTTCGTTTGTTCAAAGTCGCTAATCTCCGAAAGTTCTTCACCGATTGCTTTTAAATTTTCACACAATGTTCCATTCGCATCAGAGAGTGGTTTTATATAAATATTATATTGATGTCACGTCTGTGACGGAAAAAAAACATGTTTTTTTTTTTTAAACTGTATTTTTCATTTGTTTTTCATGTGAAAGAAATCTTTGAAACCTCTTTACCGATTGCTTTGAAATTTTGACACAACGTTGCATTTGAATAGGTGCAAGTTTTTATATTCTTACTATATACATGCCTCACCTGTGACGGGAAAATAATGTTTTTTTTTTTATAAACAGCTCCATCTGTTGGACGTAAGAGCAACACACACACTGTTATCTCCCAAAGTTCTTCACTGATTGCTTTGAAATTCTGATACAACGTTCCATTCGAATATGCACGGGTTTTTATATGCCTACTATATAGATGCCACACCTGTGACAGGTAAAAACATAATTTAAAGAAAAAAACAGCGCCATCTGTTGAACGTAATAGCAACACACACGCTATTCTAAATATGTTATGATTTTCACTTCATTGTTTCCGATTTCATTAATAAATTGAATTTTCATAGATTTCGATTTATTTTAATTTTGATTTAATTATTTTGTGTGATATTGTGTTGGAATTGGTGTTGTTTACCACACTGTTCATTTCATAAGTATAAGTATAGATGCCACACTTGTAGAAGCTGAAAACATTCTTTTGTTTTTTTTAAGAAACAGCACCATCTGTTGCACGTAAGAGCCATACACACTATAAAAAATGTTACAATTCCATTGTTGCATTGACAAATTAAATTTTCATATATTTCGATTTTTTTAATTTTAATTTAATTATTTTGTGTGATATTGCATTAGAATTTAGCTGTGCTGTTTACCATACCGTTCATTTCGTGAGTATAAGTATAGATGCCACATCTGTGACAGTGAAAACATGCATTTTTGAAAAATAACACCATCTGATACACGTAAGAACAACTCACGCTATACTAAATATGTTACGATTCCATTTCCATGTTTCCAATTTCATTGATAAATTAAATTTTCAGAGATTTCGAATTACTTTCATTTTGATTTAATTATTTTGTGACATTGCCTTGGAAAATTGAGCTTTGTTGTTTACCATACCATTCATCTCAAGAGAATAATTTATTTTTTATGTCTTCATTGTTTTCCATTTCGTTTTTAATTGTTTTTCTTACATTTCAGTGAGGGGAACATCAGATCATTTGATGTTCCTAATTTTCTGATGGAAACATCAGATCAATTGGGAATGCATCGGACGAAGGAGTGGGGAATGGTGGGGAGGACGAGGAGACGGGAGTAGGGGATGGTACTGAGGACGACGGGGAAAAGGAGGGGGTAATGGTGGGGAGGACGAGGAGACAGGAGAGTGGGGGGATGGTGCGGAGGACGAAGGAACAGTGGAGACGGGAATGATAAGGAGGCCGGGGGGGATGGGGGAGTGGGAGATGGAGGAGAGTACGAAGGGACGATGGGGTGGGGAATGGTTAGAAAGACGTGGGGACAGTGAAGTGGGGGATGGTGGGAAAAACACAGGGATCTGGGAGGGAAGAAATGGTGGGGAGGACGAGGGGACGGGGAAATGGGGAATGGTTGGGAGGACGAAGGGACAGGAGAGTGAGGAACGGTTGGAAGGACGAGGGGATGGGGAAGGGGGAATGGTGGGGAGGACTGGGAGACAAGGGGATGGTTGTTGTGGCTCAGCAACCAACATGTGTTGCTGAGCCACAGCAACGCATGGCCGGGTACAGCTAGTTATAAATAAAAATGGAAATGTTCGTTTGTTCAAAATCGCTAATGTCCGAAAGTTCTTCACCGATTGCTTTGAAATTTTGGCATAACATTCCATTCGCATTCGAGCGTGTTTTTATATACCTACTGTTTAGATGTCACGTCTGAGACAGGTAAAAACATTTTGTTTAATAATGTGTTTTTTCATGTTAGTGTTCATGTGAGGGAAATCTCCGAAACCTCTTTACCGATTGCTTTGAAATTTTGACACAGCATTTCATTAAAACACTTTAGTGCGCGCAGCACTCGTAAAAAAAAAAAACGCCTTGTGCGCGCGGCGTTCTGGGCGCTCAAGCGTAAACACAAAAAAGTGTATAATCTTTTCACGCTCCTAACATCAATTCTCGAGCTACGTTTTTCATTTTGGTATCAATGCATTGGCAATAAAATTCTCTACAAGATCATATGCATAAAATGTCACCAAAGCATTTGTTATCCCACCACGAAGTAAATAAACACGAAGATGACTCGCCGTGACACCCAAACAGGAAGTAAATGTTCATACTCTTTCGTTTGTTGCCAGCCTCACAGTCATCCTACAGCGCTTATTTTGATATCACTGAACTCGCAATAAAATTCCCCACCCAGACATATGCCTATCAATGTCTAATTATGTTCCGCACGAGTGTGGAAACTGGGCGAAGCGTTAGCCGTGATTTCAGCAGCGACGACACTCTTGTGATGCAGCGCTTTGAAAGTTTATACTTATTTCACTGTCCTGACATTATTTCTCGAGCTACGTATTTCATTTTTATAGCAATGTGTTCGCAATAGAAAGTTTTATATATAACATAGAAAGTTCTATAAGAACATGGGTAGAATTGGCCAACAGAGCGTCAAATAAATTTGAGGCGAATAAAATCTTATTCGTGTTTGTACCCGTGAGCGTAAAAAGTTTTTACTTTGCTCATGTTTTTTCAAGTTTATGCTTGTTTCACACCGTTTTTTTTGTTTGTATAGTGTTCGGAATAAAATTCTCTACACAGATATATGCATATAAATGTAGAATCATGATCGCGGCCAACACAAGAGTGTGTGGAGCGGGCGATTACCCTCGTTGTGTCACCAACTCAATAGTCTCTCCTCTAAGTTACAATACATTGCCGTTTTCTCAAATAGGCACTGTGCCTATTAGAGAACACGAAAATTTAATGGCAAACATATTCATACAAACCCCAAGTCGATCGCGTAGTAAATACCCACTATAACACGGTCCGTAAATTTACGTCGTGATCCGACAAACGCTTATCTAAACCGCCCGTAATTCCAAGTGGAAACTCCAGGAAAGTGTTTTTAAATTAAAATACGAGCAAATTTATATATTCTTACTATATACATGCAACACCTATGACAGGTAAATATTTGCTTTTTAAAAAAACAGTGACATCTGAAGCACGTAAAAGCAACACATGCTGTAATCTTCAAAAGTTCTTCACAGATTGCTTTGAAATTTTGACACAACGTTCCATTTAAATACTCGCATGTTTTATATACTTACTATATAGATGCCACACCTGTGACAGGTGAAATCATGTTTTTTTTAAAACAGCACCATCTGTTGCACGTAATAGCAACACACGGTATACTAAATATGTTACGATTCCTTTTCAATGTTTCCTATTGCATTGATAAATAAAATTTTATTGTTTTTAATTATTTCATAGATTTAAATAAAATCTATGATATAATTAAATCATTTTGATTTAATTATTTTGTGTGACATTGCATTGGAATTGAGCTTTGTTTTTTACCTTACCATTCATTTTGTGAGTATAAGGATAGATGCCACCAAAACAGCGCAACCGTTGCACGTAAAAGCAGCAGACACTATACTAAATATGTTATGATTCCATTTTATTTAATTATTTGAAAGGACGTCCTCCCCACCATAATTTACAAATGGTGGGGAGGACGAGAAGACGGAAGTGGGGGATAGTGGGGAGGACTAATGGATGGGGAAGGGGGGTAATGGTGGGGAGGACGAGGAGACAGGGGAGTGGGGGATGGAGAGTACTCCATCTCCGTACAATGGAAATGGAGATGTACGGCGCTGAGCACTGCATCTCTTCTGACCATGTTAAAGGAATTATTAAAATCCAGTTTTAGCAGGGCCTTTTCTTCAGAAATGTTGGTGATGTATACTCGTGCTGCATGAGCAGCCACTTCAGTATCATAATCTTAAAGTTCCGAATGGAACTTCCGATGTATCCAGCATTACAGCTGGAACAATTATACATATATACGATACTAAAGCAAAGAAGGGGTAGGCAGTTTATTTTAAAATTTATAATAGGAACCTTTGGTATTTGTATTAATAAAAATAAATCTATAGTCTTTTTAAGGATAACAATGCTGCAGAAGTTTCCTCAATCGACTTCTTACAGAAACTTCTTTCTACCGTTGTAATCCTACAAGAAGGATGAGACTAGTTATTTAAAAAATGTCTTATAAAAATATATACCATATGAGCAGGGTAATCATTATGTGAAAAAATCAAAAGGAAATTAATTTCTTGATCAAACTTAGACCAATTTGATAATATTTCAAAGGCTCTATTCAGTAAAGTATTAATTGCAATTTCCTAAAAATATCTGGAACACATGAATTAAAATTTAAGCCTAAACCTGTAACAGTTGGTTTTCTAAATATTAGTGTTAAAGCCATTAATGTTATTCACTTTGACATCAAGAAATGATAGCGAATTATCCCTTTAACACTCTGCAGTGAAACGTGTATTACAGTGTTGTGCATTAAGACACTCTTTAAATTTCTCAACATGAGATTGGTCATAGAATAACAAAAAAGTGTCATCCACATATCTTCTGTACATGACTGGTTTAAAGTCCATAGAACATTTATCAAGTCAGTTTCTCTCATGAAAGCTCAAGAAAGCATTTGCAAGTGCAGGGCCTAATGGAGTTCCTAAATTTGTTTATAATATTTATTATTAAACATAAAGACCGTGTCTTTAACAGCTAACAATCGCCTAAATATCTTACTTCAAAATCCCGACACTAAACTAGAGTCAGCAAATAAATGATTTACACAAATGTGAAAAATTTCAAACAGCGGAAACTACGAAAAGTATTACAAAGTAAAAATTACAGAGAAACTACAGAGATTACGAGAAGTATTCATTACGTCTTGAATTTTACTTAAAAGAAGAATTTTAACAAGATGTTTGTTATATCAATAGTTTCCTATTCGTTTTGATAATAAGATTCTTGAAGGGAACATCTATCATAAAATTGTTAATTAAATGATATGGAAGACTTGTAGGGACTTTATACAGAAGATTAAAAAAAGTGGATTTCGCAATTAAGATTATCATAGATTTGGAATTTCTGCAGACTTGTAAGGTCCATCGTATGGTTCCAAGATTTTTCAGGTTTAAAGTGTATTCTGATAAATTTGTGGAAGCAAGTGAATATAATTATTGCTTGTTAAGACTGCTGGACTTTGAAATATCTGAGAAACATAAACGGGTGAATAAGTTGAAAACTGAATTGCGTGTAATCTTGGAGAAGTTCTAGGTCTTAACTTCTTGAGTCGATTTTACGTCTTTAAAGTGTAATTATGAGAATTATAATGATAAAAGAGTTGGTAAGTGTAGACTTATTCACCGGAAAAAAATCCGGTGAGTAAAACCTTAGGCTGGCGTTACCTTTAGCACATTACCCTTGTTCTGACAAGGTGGTTTTTTATTTTTCAAGGAAACTTTTGTCTCCCATCGAGTAGTAATTTCTGTCTTTGGTGTTAGATTTTGGGTTGACGTGTAAAAAAACTAAATTTGTAGGACATTTTTTTAGGTTTTGAACGCTTATGTAATACATTAAAACTTGTACCTTAGGAAATGGTACAAATTATAGTTTAATTAATATTGTTAGCTCTGTAACTCGTGTGCTAAAGTCTTTAGCACACGAGGTTTTTAATGATTTTGATTAATATAAATCTATGTCCTCTCCATTTGATAAAACGAAATTAGATTGCATTAAAGGTTTGAAGAATGATAGGAGTATTTATATTACTAGGCCGGATAAAGGTAGGGGTGTAGTGATTTTGTATAAGTTAGATTATGTGTATAATGTTGAAGGATTGTTAGAAGACCCCTCTAAATTTATGTTGGTTTAAATTTATTATTTAAATTTATTAAAGGGGTCAAATTTATTGACCCCTTTTTCATATACAATGAAATATGAAGATAAACTTAATAAAGTTGTAAGAAGTCTGAAAGACATTCTCTTTGATGATTTAAAAGTGCTAGCAACTGGCTCTAAGCCAGGCATTTTATATGGGCCGCCTAAGGTTCATAAAACAGGTATACCTACTTCCCCTATTTTATCAGCGATTGGTACTTTTAATTACAACTTGACAAAGTTTCTAAATCCATTACTAGAACCATTAACTCGTAATGAATTTACTATGAGAAATTCTCAGGATTTTGTAAAAGAACTTTCCTCACTAAATTTTGATTTCCCTACTATAATGGCTAGTTTTGATGTAGAATCACTCTTCACTAATATTCTTCTGTCGGAAACTTTTGACATATGTGTAAATCAATTATTTGCCGAGACTAATTGAGTGTCGGGATTAAGATAAAGTGCCTAATATCATGGGGTGGGTGGAGGGGAGTTGGGAGAGGTCTCTTTGTACCTGCACTGAAACTTGGTTATTAAAACCAACCTGATATTCGCTTACCATCGAACAGAGGTCCCAATCACTCCCTGACAGAACAAACAGCCGACCTCAGCAGCTACACTCCCGCTACCGTCGGTCGACCAGCAATGAACACTGGAGTGCTTGCAATTATTTAAGACCCTGGTAAGCATCTGGGTCTGGGAGAGGGGTTTAGCATCACCTTTATTCTGAGTACGGCTCACACTGCCTAGTTGCCATGTGTGTACACACTCATTCTTGAGCCGCCGTGACTCCCCGCACTCTCCTTACTTTGGGATGGTCATTCAATTCCACCTCTTAGTTAGTTTTAGTCCACTATCTCCCAAGTTATAGCTGTGTCTTTCTCTCTCTCCCTAGCCAGGAAGCCTCAGGAGGACAAGAGAAAAACCCAGCTAACAAACTTAATATTTAATACAAAATCATACACAATATACATAAGTGAAATGGTTATAAAACGATACAATCACCTTTTAGGATACTACTAACTTATAAACTGATGTCACCTTATGTCTCCAACCAGGCTGCTGCTTGGACTTCAATCCAGAGCCTTCTGCTTTATTCACTACTTTAGACTGCAATACATGACACATTATATTCATATATTTCCTACTCTACAAAAGCATGAATCTCACTTCGCACTGCACCTTTCATGCCAAAAACGCAATCAAGTACTCCCTTAGATTTCGAGGTCCTTATGCTCGTCTATTCCATTACTCGAGGTCCCCTATGTTACGGCCCTCTCGGGTCGCAACTGGGTTCTTACTCTGATGTTGTTAGAGGAAGGGTATCCGGCCCCAAGCCAGTAGTGGCTTTCAAGGGATGTGATCCGTAACGCAAATAAATTAAAAGGGGAAGGGAAATAAAGTAAAAAACTTAATATAATATAATGATCACCGTCACCAATAAATATATATAAACGATTACACTGTATAAACACTGTACTACACTGTCGTCTTCTTCTGAAGACTTTGGATCCTCTCGGTGCTCTCGTGGCCTCACGACGAATCCTTCGAGAAGCTGAGTCTACCCCGGCCACAGGCCAGCCAAAACACAGTTCCACTGGGGGCACCGCCGTGGAGGCCGTCAACCACAAGTCCAGCAGATGGCTGGCAGGTTCCGAATCAGCAACGCTGGTTAGGCCACTCGACGAGCGATACTAGGGTAGCGTCCTAGTCAGGAGCCTCGTGTGATACCACAGATCACTCTCCTTTCCACAATACCCCAGTAGGTTAAGCGTCTCCACCAGTCAGTCCCGGGTATGACAATCCTTCAAACTGCCGCTTCACAGGCAGGGTAACACCACAGTGTTCATCCGGGAGGCGACTCACAGCTGCTGCAGCAAAACACTTGGTGTCGAGACGGCTGCCTTGGGTAGACTGACTCAACTTCCATTACAGCAGTCCCAGGTCGACTCTGTAATCAGACACGTCATCAGTAACAGGGACACACAAAAGCACCTCACTTACAGGCTCAGACCCAAACGCCCACCTATCCACTCCATAGATGGCATTGTTGTCTGAGCACCACCTCACCAGAGGTCAGCAGCGGCTGTGTTGTGAGCTGAACAGGACTGGAAACTGGCCCTCGTGGCCAGTACACCTCGTCCACACCAGGTGTCGTCGTCCATTTGGAGGGGGTTTCGGGAGCTTACCCACAGATGGCGCGGTCGTCACTGCTCCGTGCTCGGACGCTGGATTCGGGTTCGTAACACCCTACTATAATCATCATGTGGGTCCTCAAAATATGTAAGGCACTCCTGCAGCACCTCCAGTCAGCTGCAATGAAGTCCTCCATAAATGTCAGTGAAGCTCTCTCCAACGATTCACACAAACGACGTGTAGTCTCCATCACAACTTGAAGATTCCCTAGGTCCACGAAGTTCCACTTCTCACTGGAAGTCCTACTTCACCTTACAATATAGCTTGTACCCCTCTGGCACGAAGTTCTCGAATCGTATATATGTATAAATGTTCCAGCTGTAATGCTGGATACATCGGACGTTCCATTCAGAACTGTAAGATACTTGAGCACTGGTGAGTATTATTTTGGACTGTATTACCATTATCTAAACCAGCATTCTCGGAGATTAGAAATCATTGCTATAAGTTCAATCATTCTTTGCTGGAATCCGATTTTAAAAATTTATGCACTTGCATGAATCGCCAGTCGGATTTGAGAATAATGGAATCCTTAGATATCAGGGAGCTGCGGCCTCTGCTAAGTAATAACGTTTCAGCTTATCAATTGTACACTTTATAATGCATAGTAGGCCTTGTATTTTGATTTATCGAGCCCGTCCTCCAAAAATGGGGAGGTAAATGTAACAGCTCATGCAAGTGCAATTATGTACTATTCATAGCAGTCAGGAATTGTACTAATTTTCACTTAGTATTAAACCGTTGTCAAATATATTGTGAATATATGAGTTTACCTGAAAAGCTGAATAGAAAACCACAACCTAACCTAACCTTCTTAGTGTTTGGAGATATGCATTTTATTGCTTCTTAAATACAATAACCTATAGCTATATTAATATTATAGTTTTATAAAACTAATAAAACAGAACTAAAATATTTTAATAAATTGTAAAGTAACTCAGGATATTTTCAAATTTTCTATAATATCTCTATTGTGTAATAAAACTGAAAAAGAAATTCTTGATATTTAAAACCTGTGCGTAAAGAATTGAACATATCACAGATCATCACGATCTGGAGATATGCAACTTGCAACCATCACGGGCAGACGTGTTCTCGTTACTCCAGCTCTCTCTCTCTCGCACCCTAGCACTATAAGATGGGTAAATAATTGGCAGCAAGACTTGGGTCACTCTAAATAGTCAGACCTCACTATCACTCCGAACTTGCTTTATACCGAGTAGAGACGGGAGGCCATCTCCAGTGACGTGTAGTCTTTGAGACAGATCCTTCGTCACCATGCATCATAAGCACTTCAAGGTCAGGGGTCCCTTGACGATCAAGCGTTCACCAAGCCAACCCTCCTGGAGCTATTCAAGGATGCAGCTGAAGCAACAACACCTACCTAACATCGAACAAGACGGTACCAACTTTGTTTTTCGTTTCTTTAAAGAGCAGGATGTCGACAAACTGATGAGTCTAGAATATCGATTTCATTCACAGCACCACCTCATTCTCCACTTCCCACGCCAGTTGCTTCGTGCCCGTTCTGTCATTGTCAGTGAGCTCAGTTGCTGGATCATGGAGCGGATGAATGAGGCAGCTTACACTGGAGAACTTGGAGAAAACATCGAGAACGAAAACCCAGGCTTGGATGTACTTGACACCGTGATGTGCAACAGCCGCGCCTTGAAGGTCACATTCAGCACTGAACCAGACTACCCAAGTTATCACAGATGGCTTCTTCTGCTATGGAGTCCACGTCCGTCATTCGTATGAAGAAGGAAAGAATCTCCAATGTCATCCAATGCTTTCGGTGCTACGACTACTCTCACCAAACCAACAAGTGCCAACAGATCATCCAAAAATGCAGCATTTGTGCCAAAGACCACCACTATTCAATCTGCACTTCGAAAAAACCACACTGCCTGCATTGCACCGGCAAACATGTCGCAATTTCCCATCAACGTCCACGCAGACAAGGAGTTATCAAAAACCTGGAGACCCGGGAGAAATCCAAATCTTCCTCTACCAGCTCCAGCACTATATATATATAAATATTAAATATATACATATATATATATATATATATATATATATATATATATATATATATATATATATATATATATATATATATATGTGTATATATATATATATATATATATATATATATATATATATATATATATATATATATATATATATATATATGTGTGTATATATATATATATATATATATATATATATATATATATATATATATATATATATATATATATATATATATATATATATATATATATTATTAAATATGACCGAAAAAGTAAGATTAATAATTCTAACACGAATTTTCTCGATCTTTCTTACGTTTCTTTTCACTGTTGATGGTAATTAAAAAATCAATTCTCCAATATTCATTTTTATTTCTAGTCTGACGCGACACTTGAGCGCGTTTCATAAAACTTATTACATTTTCAAAGACTTTAGTTTACACACACACACACAACTTTAACTGAATAGAGCTTAAACATCTTCGAGTTTTTATACCTACATTTGGGTGAGGTGACATGTTACAACAGTTTTGGATGAGGTGAAAATAAACTTTTAACACAAGACAGGACACGAAACAATGGGTATTAAAGGTAGGTAACTGCAGAAGGCCTATTTTTATTGGCCCATATTTCTTGATGCTTCTATATTGGAGCGGAGTCTTGAAGTAGGTAGAATATAGTTGTGCATTAATTGGCTGTTGATTGCTGGTGTTGACTTGTTGATGTGTAGTACCTCGCAGATGTCAAGCCGCCTGCTATCGCTGTATCTATCGATGATTTCTGTGTTGTTTGCTAATATTTCTCTGGTGATGGTTTGGTTGTGGGTAGAGACTATATGTTCCTTAATGGAGCCCTGTTGCTTATGCATCGTTAAACGCCTGGAAAGAGATGTTGTTGTCATGCCTATATACTGAGTTTTTTGAGGCTTACAGTCCCCAAGAGGGCATTTGAAGGCATAGACGACGTTGGTCTCTTTTAAAGCGTTCTGCTTTGTGTCTGGAGAGTTTCTCATGAGTAGGCTGGCCGTTTTTTTGGTTTTATAGTAAATTGTCAGTTGTATCTTCTGATTTTTGTCTGTAGGGATAACGTTTCTACTAATAATATCTTTCAGGACCCTTTCCTCTGTTTTATGGGCTGTGGAAAAGAAGTTCCTGTAAAATAGTCTAATAGGGGGTATAGGTGTTGTGTTAGTTGTCTCTTCAGAGGTTGCATGGCGTTTCACTTTCCTTCTTATGATGTCTTCCACGAAACCATTGGAGAAGCCGTTGTTGACTAGGACCTGCCTTACCCTACAGAGTTCTTCGTCGACTTGCTTCCATTCTGAGCTGTGGCTGAGAGCACGGTCGACATAAGCGTTAACAACACCACTCTTGTACCTGTCTGGGCAGTCACTGTTGGCATTCAGGCACATTCCTATGTTTGTTTCCTTAGTGTAGACTGCAGTGTGGAAAACTCCGCTCCTTTCCATGACTGTTACATCTAGAAAGGGCAGCTTCCCATCCTTCTCCATCTCGTAAGTGAAACGCAACACAGAATTCTGCTCAAATACCTCCTTCAGCTTTTGCAGATGTCTGACATCAGGTACCTGTATAAAAATGTCGTCAACATACCTGCAGTATATCGCCGGTTTCAAGTTCATGTCGACTAAGACTTTTTGCTCGATGGTACCCATGTAGAAGTTTGCAAACAGGATACCTAGGGGAGAACCCATGGCGACCCCATCTACTTGCTTATACATGTGTCCATCCGGGCTCAAGAAGGGTGCCTCTTTAGTACAAGCTTGGAGTAGTTTCCAGTAGTAGTATGCCTTTAAATGCCCTCTTGGGGACTGTAAGCCTCAAAAAACTCAGTATATAGGCAAGACAACAACATCTCATTCCAGGCGTTAAACGATGCATAAGCAACAGGGCTTATGGGAAAACTCTTATTAGTCCCCTGGTGGGTTGAGTGTCTAAAAAGTTATAAACTTCAGCTACTGGAATAGGGTAGTCTGTGCATATATATATATATATATATATATATATATATATATATATATATATATATATATATATATATATATATATATATATATATATATATATATATATATATATATATATATACATATATATATATATATATGTCGCACCTAGTAGCCAGAACGCACTTCTCGGCCTACTATGCAAGGCCCGATTTGCCTAATAAGCCAAGTTTTCATGAATTAATTGTTTTTCGACTACCTAACCTACCTAACCTAACCTAACCTAACTTTTTCGGCTACCTAACCTAACCTAACCTAACCTATAAAGATAGGTTAGGTTAGGTTAGGTAGGGTTGGTTAGGTTCGGTCATATATCTACGTTAATTTTAACTCCAATAAAAAAAATTGACCTTATACATAATGAAATGGGAAGCTTTATCATTTCATAACAAAAAAATTAGAGAAAATATATAAATTCAGGAAAACTTGGCTTATTAGGCAAATCGGGCCTTGCATTGTAGGCCGAGAAGTGAGTTCTGGCTATTAGGTACGACATATATATATATATATATATATATATATATATATATATATATATATATATATATATATATATATATATATATATATATATATATATATATATATATATATATATATTACTTAAGGAAATTCCGTTTTTCAATTCTTGCTCCGTGGTCTGACATTGTCACAATTTTAATTACATGTTTATTTTTCGTGATTTACACACACACACACACACACACACACACACACACACACACACACACACACACACACACACACACACACACACACACACACACATATATACATATATATATATATATATATATATATATATATATATTTATATATATATATATATATATATATATATATATATATATATATATATATATATATACATATATATATATATATATATATATATATATATATATATATATATATATATATATATATATATATATATATATTATTAAATATGCCAACTGGAAGGAAGCCTTCCAGTTGCTGGAAGGCTTCTGTGCTGGCTAGGGTTCGAGTCTCCTGGTGGGAAAGTGTTCTAAAGTTGTATACTTGACTCTCGTGTTTAGGAGAGTTGTGCCTTAAGCATAGACACTGTGTCTTCCCATATTAACAGGGACTTGATGAAATTAACGTCTAAATGACCCCTCACTTGCTCTAGTGCTCTTGAGAGGTGGTGATCTTTGTGGTATTTAAATACTCCGAAATTTCCATCTCTTTTAAGGGTCTGAGCAGGTGGTGGAGAGGGTTAAGGCGTACCTGTTATGCCAGTTGCTGGAAGGCTTCTGTGCTGGCTAGGGTTCGAGTCTCCTGGTGGGAAAGTGTTCTAAAGTTGTATACTTGACTCTCGTGTTTAGGAGAGTTGTGCCTTAAGCATAGACACTGTGTCTTCCCATATTAACAGGGACTTGATGAAATTAACGTCTAAATGACCCCTCACTTGCTCTAGTGCTCTTGGGAGGTGGTGATCTTTGTGGTATTTAAATACTCCGAAATTACCATCTCTTTTAAGGGTCTGAGCAGGTGGTGGAGAGGGTTAAGGCGTACCTGTTATGCCAGTTGCTGGAAGGCTTCTGTGCTGGCTAGGGTTCGAGTCTCCTGGTGGGAAAGTGTTCTAAAGTTGTATACTTGACTCTCGTGTTTAGGAGAGTTGTGCCTTAAGCATAGACACTGTGTCTTCCCATATTAACAGGGACTTGATGAAATTAATGTCTAAATGACCCCTCACTTGCTCTAGTGCTCTTGGGAGGTGGTGATCTTTGTGGTATTTAAATACTCCGAAATTACCATCTCTTTTAAGGGTCTGAGCAGGTGGTGGAGAGGGTTAAGGCGTACCTGTTATGCCAGTTGCTGGAAGGCTTCTGTGCTGGCTAGGGTTCGAGTCTCCTGGTGGGAAAGTGTTCTAAAGTTGTATACTTGACTCTCGTGTTTAGGAGAGTTGTGCCTTAAGCATAGACACTGTGTCTTCCCATATTAACAGGGACTTGATGAAATTAACGTCTAAATGACCCCTCACTTGCTCTAGTGCTCTTGGGAGGTGGTGATCTTTGTGGTATTTAAATACTCCGAAATTACCATCTCTTTTAAGGGTCTGAGCAGGTGGTGGAGAGGGTTAAGGCGTACCTGTTATGCCAGTTGCTGGAAGGCTTCTGTGCTGGCTAGGGTTCGAGTCTCCTTGTGGGAAAGTGTTCTAAAGTTGTATACTTGACTCTCGTGTTTAGGAGAGTTGTGCCTTAAGCATAGACACTGTGTCTTCCCATATTAACAGGGACTTGATGAAATTAACGTCTAAATGACCCCTCACTTGCTCTAGTGCTCTTGGGAGGTGGTGATCTTTGTGGTATTTAAATACTCCGAAATTACCATCTCTTTTAAGGGTCTGAGCAGGTGGTGGAGAGGGTTAAGGCGTACCTGTTATGCCAGTTGCTGGAAGGCTTCTGTGCTGGCTAGGGTTCGAGTCTCCTGGTGGGAAAGTGTTCTAAAGTTGTATACTTGACTCTCGTGTTTAGGAGAGTTGTGCCTTAAGCATAGACACTGTGTCTTCCCATATTAACAGGGACTTGATGAAATTAACGTCTAAATGACCCCTCACTTGCTCTAGTGCTCTTGGGAGGTGGTGATCTTTGTGGTATTTAAATACTCCGAAATTACCATCTCTTTTAAGGGTCTGAGCAGGTGGTGGAGAGGGTTAAGGCGTACCTGTTATGCCAGTTGCTGGAAGGCTTCTGTGCTGGCTAGGGTTCGAGTCTCCTGGTGGGAAAGTGTTCTAAAGTTGTATACTTGACTCTCGTGTTTAGGAGAGTTGTGCCTTAAGCATAGACACTGTGTCTTCCCATATTAACAGGGACTTGATGAAATTAATGTCTAAATGACCCCTCACTTGCTCTAGTGCTCTTGGGAGGTGGTGATCTTTGTGGTATTTAAATACTCCGAAATTACCATCTCTTTTAAGGGTCTGAGCAGGTGGTGGAGAGGGTTAAGGCGTACCTGTTATGCCAGTTGCTGGAAGGATTCTGTGCTGGCTAGGGTTCGAGTCTCCTGGTGGGAAAGTGTTCTAAAGTTGTATACTTGACTCTCGTGTTTAGGAGAGTTGTGCCTTAAGCATAGACACTGTGTCTTCCCATATTAACAGGGACTTGATGAAATTAACGTCTAAATGACCCCTCACTTGCTCTAGTGCTCTTGGGAGGTGGTGATCTTTGTGGTATTTAAATACTCCGAAATTACCATCTCTTTTAAGGGTCTGAGCAGGTGGTGGAGAGGGTTAAGGCGTACCTGTTATGCCAGTTGCTGGAAGGCTTCTGTGCTGGCTAGGGTTCGAGTCTCCTTGTGGGAAAGTGTTCTAAAGTTGTATACTTGACTCTCGTGTTTAGGAGAGTTGTGCCTTAAGCATAGACACTGTGTCTTCCCATATTAACAGGGACTTGATGAAATTAACGTCTAAATGACCCCTCACTTGCTCTAGTGCTCTTGGGAGGTGGTGATCTTTGTGGTATTTAAATACTCCGAAATTACCATCTCTTTTAAGGGTCTGAGCAGGTGGTGGAGAGGGTTAAGGCGTACCTGTTATGCCAGTTGCTGGAAGGCTTCTGTGCTGGCTAGGGTTCGAGTCTCCTGGTGGGAAAGTGTTCTAAAGTTGTATACTTGACTCTCGTGTTTAGGAGAGTTGTGCCTTAAGCATAGACACTGTGTCTTCCCATATTAACAGGGACTTGATGAAATTAACGTCTAAATGACCCTTCACTTGCTCTAGTGCTCTTGGGAGGTGGTGATCTTTGTGGTATTTAAATACTCCGAAATTACCATCTCTTTTAAGGGTCTGAGCAGGTGGTGGAGAGGGTTAAGGCGTACCTGTTATGCCAGTTGCTGGAAGGCTTCTGTGCTGGCTAGGGTTCGAGTCTCCTGGTGGGAAAGTGTTCTAAAGTTGTATACTTGACTCTCGTGTTTAGGAGAGTTGTGCCTTAAGCATAGACACTGTGTCTTCCCATATTAACAGGGACTTGATGAAATTAACGTCTAAATGACCCCTCACTTGCTCTAGTGCTCTTGGGAGGTGGTGATCTTTGTGGTATTTAAATACTCCGAAATTACCATCTCTTTTAAGGGTCTGAGCAGGTGGTGGAGAGGGTTAAGACGTACCTGTTATGCCAGTTGCTGGAAGGCTTCTGTGCTGGCTAGGGTTCGAGTCTCCTGGTGGGAAAGTGTTCTAAAGTTGTATACTTGACTCTCGTGTTTAGGAGAGTTGTGCCTTAAGCATAGACACTGTGTCTTCCCATATTAACAGGGACTTGATGAAATTAACGTCTAAATGACCCCTCACTTGCTCTAGTGCTCTTGGGAGGTGGTGATCTTTGTGGTATTTAAATACTCCGAAATTACCATCTCTTTTAAGGGTCTGAGCAGGTGGTGGAGAGGGTTAAGGCGTACCTGTTATGCCAGTTGCTGGAAGGCTTCTGTGCTGGCTAGGGTTCGAGTCTCCTGGTGGGAAAGTGTTCTAAAGTTGTATACTTGACTCTCGTGTTTAGGAGAGTTGTGCCTTAAGCATAGACACTGTGTCTTCCCATATTAACAGGGACTTGATGAAATTAACGTCTAAATGACCCCTCACTTGCTCTAGTGCTCTTGGGAGGTGGTGATCTTTGTGGTATTTAAATACTCCGAAATTACCATCTCTTTTAAGGGTCTGAGCAGGTGGTGGAGAGGGTTAAGGCGTACCTGTTATGCCAGTTGCTGGAAGGCTTCTGTGCTGGCTAGGGTTCGAGTCTCCTGGTGAGAAAGTGTTCTAAAGTTGTATACTTGACTCTCGTGTTTAGGAGAGTTGTGCCTTAAGCATAGACACTGTGTCTTCCCATATTAACAGGGACTTGATGAAATTAACGTCTAAATGACCCCTCACTTGCTCTAGTGCTCTTGGGAGGTGGTGATCTTTGTGGTATTTAAATACTCCGAAATTACCATCTCTTTTAAGGGTCTGAGCAGGTGGTGGAGAGGGTTAAGGCGTACCTGTTATGCCAGTTGCTGGAAGGCTTCTGTGCTGGCTAGGGTTCGAGTCTCCTGGTGGGAAAGTGTTCTAAAGTTGTGTATATATATATATATATATATATATATATATATATATATATATATATATATATATATATATATATATATATACTTATAAATAAATTTACTTATTTATTTTCAGGTTCTAGCTATGTTAGCCAGAGGTGAACTGTACAGTGTCTCAGATGGTTGGAGAGGCCCCACCTATGTTGCCTGTGGTAAGTGGTAGATCATCGAAGGGACAAAGAGGTAAGTGACATTCACATACACACAGCTGGAGAGGGAGAGATCAGTAACAATATGCATCTTACCAGAGCCTGATTGAGACACATGGTAAATAAGGGGATAAATAGAATTAAATTAAATAACATAAATTCTACTCAAGAGAGATTTCTACAGTAGTATATTTCAATACTTTTTCAACCCTATGAGGCATTTACACATTGAGTAGGCAAGAGTAACTAGTCCACCTAGTCCCTAGTCCCCGCTAGTAATTAGTCCCCCACTTCCTCAAACAGATATGGAAATGCAGCCGCATGAACAAATACTCGTCTGGGAAAACGAACACAGCCAAACTTTCATGAGTAGCATAAGACATGTTCACAAATGCAGATGGAATTTCTATGAAAGGAATAATTACAGGAAAGAGTAGCAGAGGTACAACCGTACATGATCGCAAAAAATGAAACGAAACTAATAAGCGTTATAGGAAATGTAATCTTCCCAAGAGGGTATCATGTAATAAGGATAGATAGGGACCACAGAGGGGGTAATGGTGTAGCTCTCTTGTTACAGCTACACTGGGGCTTTGAAAAAACAAAAATAACAGAGGGAGTTGACTAGCAAGAGCATATACTAGGGATAACAACAGTGAGAGGGGTGAAGCTAGTGGTAGCAGTGATTTACATTCTCCCCACCAAACAATAGAAGGCCAAGTGAAGAATACGACAGATGCAATAGGAATAGGTAGAGGCGTGTGAAACAGCAGCCATAGAAGCAAGGGAAACTGGAGCTAATATCTTAATACTGTGGGACTTCAACCTCAGGGAAATGGACTGGATAAATAAAGAACCACGTGGGGCTGATGAGACATGGAGAGCAAAACTGATAGACATTGCAAACATTTCTTAAATCAACATGTCACAGAAACAACAAGAGTGAGAGAAGATCTACCAGAAACACTGGACTTGGTGTTTTCCCAAAATGAAGCTCATGTTGAATAAATAGAGCATGAGATGTCTCTAGAAGCTAGTGACCACTGCACTGTCAGGCTTTAATACTTAGTGAAGCTGAAGGAATTGGCTACACAAAGAAACCAATTAAAGAAGAAGAGAGATATTACAGACGTGGGGACTACGATGGGATGCGTGTCATTCTGCAGAAATACAATGGGATATAGAAATGGAAGGGAAGACAGCAAACAAGATGATGGAACTCATTGCTCGGAAATGTTTCGATGCCACGGAACTGGTCATACCACTCAAGAAGGTAGTGGATGAAAACAAAATAAAGTATACCCCTGGTTCAATAGGCGTTGCAAGGAGGCTAAAGAAATTGCAAGAAACTGGAAAAAATACCGAAATTAAGATAAATGGGAAAACAGAACAATATTTAGGCACTAAAGAGAACAAGGAATAAAAACACCCGAATCAGGTGAAATGCCAAAAGACAATATGAAAACGACATTGCTTCAAAAGCTAAGGAACAACGAAAGCTGTTTTATAGCGATATATGGAGAAATCTACAGAGAGAGAACATGTACTCAGATTGAGGGAACAAGGAAGACTTCTCACAGAGAATGATAAGGAGGTATGCGAGGAACCCAACAAAAGATTTCAGGAAGTCTTTACACTAGAACCAGCATGGAGACCATTGTTGCAAGATGAAAGGCCAGAATAAATACTGGATGGCATTGTAGTCATGGTAGAAGAGGTAAAATTAAAATCCCGAGGGAATTAGGTGGAAGAAAATCAATGGAGCCAGACCTAATCTCATAAGGCTGCAGAGGATCACTGCAGATGCACGCATTGTCTGCATTTTTTAATAAAATCCTGGTGACAGGAAGTCTCCCAGATGACTGGACAAAGGTAAATTTAGTCCCAATATTCAAAAAACGTGGGATAGAATAGAGGCACTAGACTACAGGCCAGTATCATTGACAAAAATTCCTTGTAAAGTGCCGGGGAAAATAATCAAGTCGAGAATGGTGGAGCATCTTGAAGGATCGACTTTGTGACAAAAAATCTGCATGGAATTTAGAAATGGAAAATCGTGCTTGAAAAATTTGATTGAGCTTTATGCCAAGGTTACTAAAATTAGTGAGGAAAAGGAAGGCTGGATAGATTGTATTTTCTAGATTGTCAAAAGGCATTTGATACTGTTTCCCATGTAAGACTGTTGTACAAGATGAAGAAGCAGGATGTGATAACTGGGAAAACACCAAACTGGGTAGGAGAGTATCTGAAGGACAGAATGCAAAGAGTCACAGTCAGAGAGGAGGTTTACAGCTGGAGGAATGTCAGAAGTTGGGTCCCACATGGCTCTGTTCTCGAACCACTGCTGGTCCTAATTTATGTGAACGACCTGCCCGAGGGAGTGAATCAGAGATTTCAATATTTGCATATGATGCAAAGTAGACGAAGAACGTGAAAACAGATGATGAATGCAGAAAGTTACAGGAGGACCATCACAAACTCTAGGAGTGGTCAGACAAATGGCTGCTAGAGTAGAGTCATTAGTCATTACCCAAACAAGTGTAAGGAAATGTGGATGGGAAAGTAAGAGGAGGTCAGAAGACATCTACAGCATAAGGGTATGACAGTTACAGAAATCAGAAAGAGAGAAGGGGTCTGGGAGTGGTTATAATTATATAAGACACTTACACCAGAGGCAAACAAAAATAGGGTAACATCGGCAGCATATGGGACGTTGTCAAATACAAGAACATCGCTTAGGAACATGAATCAGTTCTATTTTATAGCAATCTTCACAATATTTGTGCAACCAATATTAGAATATTGGTTGCACAGATCACCGGCATGGAATTCGCAGCTTGTGAAACGAAGCCAAAATAGAAAAAGTACAGATGTTTACAAGGAGATTAGTGCCAGAGCTAAGAGTGCTATGCTACGAACATACACTAATGGAACTAGATCTCACGATGCTAAAGGATAGAAGGAGCTGAATGGGATAAGATCACAACTTTCAAGTTACTGAAATGAATAGATCTCGCGGACGTAAGATAATCTCTTCAGACTGAGAAAAAGCAGAACAAGAGGACACAGGTTTAGGCTACAAAAACAAATGAGCTGAAGGGACGTAAGAATATACGCCTACCCTGTACGTGTAGTTAGCAAATGGAATGTTCTTTTAGAGGAAGTTGTGGAAGCCATCTCCATCAACAACTTCAAGGCCTGATTTGACATACAACTTGAAAGTCAGAGTAGTTAATTTGTAACACAACAGGTACAAAGTTAGTAGGCGGGGCATAAACAGCAAGACCTCACTACCCTGTAGACACTAATGGGTAAGTACACAAACACACACACACAAACACACAGGAGGAGAGAGCAAGGGCAGCAGAGGCAAGGAGGAAGTGCAGGGAGAGAGGCGTAAACCAGGAAATCACAGCCCCCAACACAACAGTCTCAGAGACAAGAGGGGAACCCACAACCAGCATCCCAGCAACACCAGAGGAGAGAGCAACACCACCACCCTCCTCTGCATAGAAACCCTCCCATCCCCTCACCCTACCTGCCCCCACCCAAATGCTCACCCAACTCCTCCCTCCCCCCCCCACCCCATTCTGACCCTGTCACCCCTCCCCCATTCCCATCATGTTCCCCCTCCCACCTTCCCCCCCTGTCCCCCTCCCTCCTTCATCCCATACCCTCCCTATCTCTCCTCACCCCCCCATATCCTCCATGTCCCCTCTTTCTCCTTAACCCACACCGTGCCTGTCCCCCCTTCCCTTAAACCCCCACCCCCCACCCCAAAATCCTCTGAGACCCTGCAAACCACCTCACAGATCTTCTCACCCAAGGAACAGCTTCCCACACCAACAGAATGCTTGCCAAGAAAGGGACATGAATATGAACAGAAGAAAGTGAGCTTCAAGACAATGTACACTAACATAGATGGAATTTCAAATAAAACAAGTGAACTCGGAGAATGGGCACAAGAAGATAACCCAGACATAATAGCACTCACAGAAACAAAGCTAACGAAAACCATATCAAACGCAGTGTTTCCACAGGGCTACTATGAAGTGAGGAAAGAGAGAGAAGGGAGAGGAGGAGGTGGTGTAGCATTGCTATTAAGAGAAGGTTGGAGTTTTGAAGAGATAGTAATTCAGAACTGTGAAGGTTTCAGTGACTACATATCAGGCACCATAGCAACTGGAGGACAGAAAATTATAAGTAGTAGTCATATATAACCCCCCACCGAATGACAGAAGACCCAGACAGGAATATGATAGAAACAACCTGGCCACCATCAATATAATAGAGAGAGCAGCTTCTGTGGCTAGCAGGAACGGATCCAGACTACTAATCATGGGAGACATCAACCATGGGAAGATAGATTGGGGGAACAGAGACCCACATGGAGGCCCAGACACATGGAGAGCTAAGCTGCTGGATGTGGCAACAAGAAACTTTCTAAGTCAACACATCAAGGGACCGACAAGAATGAGAGGAGGGGATGAACCAGCCTTGCTTGATATGATATTTACCCTAAATGAGTCAGATATAAAGGAATTTAAGTTGAAAGCCTCCTTGGGAATGAGTGATAATAGTGTATTGAACTTTGAGTACCTGGTTGAGCTAGGAATTATCACCCCCCCAAAAAAACTGGGAAACAAAGGTCTGGCATACCGAAAGGGAAACTATGAGGAGATGAATAAATTCCTAAGGAATATACATTGGTACACAGAACTCAGAACCAAGTCCGTACAAGACATGATGGACTATGTCACCCAAAAGTGTCAGGAGGCTGTAAGCAGGTTTGTCCGAGCCCGACAGGAATAAACAGAGAAGCAAAAGAAGAATCCGTGGTTTAATAGGGAATGTATGAAAGCAAAGGCGCTGAACAAAAGGGCATGGAGGAACTTCCTTAATAACAGAACACCAGAAAGTAGAGAGAGATACCAGAGGACCAGGAACGAGTACGTTAGTGTGAGAAGAGCAACTGAGAAAAGGTATGAAAATGGTATAGCTAATAAAGCCAAGACCAAACCAAACCTACTACACAGTTACATCAGGAGGAAGACAACAGTAAAAGAACAAGTGATGAAACTTAGGATGGGCGAGGACAGGTACAGAGAGAATGACAAAGAGGTGTGTGAAGAACTCAACAAAAGGTTCCAGGAGGTCTTTACAATAGAACAGGGAGAAGTCACGGCGCAAGGAGAGGTGGCAGCAAACCAGGTGACCTTGGAAAGGTTCGAAATTACAAGATGATAAGGTCAAGAAGCGCCTATTGGAGCTGGACGTGAGAAAAGCTGTTGGGCCAGACGGAATCTCACCACGGGTACTGAAAGAGTGTGCAGGAGCACTTTGCTTCTCACTCTCCATAGTGTATAGTAGGTCACTGGAAACGGGAGACCTACCAAAAATATGGAAGACTGTTAATGTAGTCCCAATATACAAAAAGGGTGAAAGACAAGAGGCACTGAACTAGAGGCCAGTGTCCTTAACTTGTATACCATGCAAGGTGATGGAGAAGATTGTGAGAAAAAACCTAGTAACACATCTGGAGAGAAGAGACTTTGTGACAATCCCATCAACATGGGTTCAGGGAGGGTAAATCTTGCCTACAGGCTTGACAGAATTCTACAATAAGGTGACAAAAATTAAGCAAGAAAGAGAACGATGGGCGGACAGCATTTTTTGTACTGTCAGAATGCCTTTGACACAGTACCCCATAAAAGGTTGATGCATAAGCTGGAGAAATAGGCAGGGAGTAACTGGTAGGGCGCTCCAGTGGATAAGGGAATACCTAAGCAATAGGAAGCAGAGAGTTATAGTGAGGGGTGAGACCTCAAAATGGCGTGATGTCACCAGTGGAGTCCCACAGGGCTCTGTACTCGGATATATCCTGTTTCTGATATACGTAAATGATCTCCAAGAGGGTATAGACTCATTCCTCTCAATGTTTGCTGACGACGCCAAAATTATGAGAAGGATTAAGACAGAGGACAGCTTGAGGCTTCAAGAAGACCAGGACAAGCTGCAGGAATGATCGAACAAATGGTTGTTAGAGTTTAGCCCAAGCAAATGCAATGTAATTAAGATAGGTGTAGGGAGCAAGAGTTCAGATACAAGGTATCATTTGGGAGATGAAATACTTCAAGAGTCAGAGAGAGAAAAAGACCTGGGGTTTGATATCACACCATGACCTGGCCCCTGAAGGTCATATCAAGAGGATAACATCGGCGGCATATGGCAGGTTGGCTAACATAAGAACGGCCTTTAGAAACTTGTGTAAGGAATCCTTCAGAACTTTGTATAACAAATATGTCAGATCAATCCTGGAGTATGCGGCTCAAGCATGGAGTCCATATCTAGTCAAGCATAAGGCTAAACTGGAAAAGGTTCAAAGGTTTGCCACCAGACTAGAACCCGACGGTGAGAGGTATGAGCTACGAGGAGAGAATACGGGAATTAAACCTCACTTCGTTGGAAGACAGAAGAGTTAGGGGGACATGATCACCACACTCAAAATTCTCAAGGGAATCGACAGGATTGATAAAGACAGGCTATTTAACACAAGGGACATACGCACTAGGGGACACAGGTGGAAACTGAGTGCCCAAATGAGCCACAGAGTTATTAGAAAGAACTTTTTTAGTGTCAGAGTGGTTGTCAAATGGAATGCATTAGGAAGTGATATGGTGGAGGTTGGCTCCATACACAGTTTCAAGTGTAGATATGATAGAGCCCAATAGGCATCAGGAACCTGTACACCTGTTGATTGACGGTTGAGAAGCGGGACCAAAGCGCCAGAGCTCAACCCCCGCAAGCAAAAACTAGGTGAGTACACGCACAAACGAGTTGACTCATTCCTCTTAATGTTTGCTGATGATGCAAAAATTATGAGAAGAATCAAGAAAGGTGAAGATAAACAGAGACTACAGGACGACCTGGACCAACTGGAGGAATGGTCTAGAAAGTGGCTACTAAAGTTACACTTTACCCAATAAAGTGAAAAGTAATGAAATTAGGCGAAAGGAGCAGAAGGCTGAACACATGGCACCATCTGGGAGGTGAAATTCTACAAGAGTTAAATAGAGATAAAGATTCTGGGGGTTGATATCACAGTGAACCTGCCATCAGATGACCACATCAAAAGATATCATCAGCAGCATAAGCTAGTTTGCCAACGTAAGAATTGCCTTTAGAAACTTGAGAAACAAATCGTTCAGGAACATGTTTACCATTTATATCAGACCCATCCTAGAATATGCAGCTCCAGTCTGGAATCCATAGCCACCAGACTCGTCCCGGAACTGAGAGATATGAGCTACTAAGAATGGCTAAAGGAGCTGAAACTCACGTCCTTGGGAAAACAGAGGAGTAGCGGGTATAACCACCTACCAAATTCTCAGGGGAATTGACAGGGTGAACAAAGACAAATTCTTTAGCACGGGAGGGACACGAATAAGGGGACACAGGTGGAAACTTAGTACCCAAATGAGCCACAAAAATAATAAAAATATTTTTTCAGTCTCAGAGTAGCTAACAGATGGAACGCATTAGGAAGTGATGTGGTGGAGGATGACTCCATACACAGTTTCAAATGTAGATATGATAGAGCCCAGTAGGCTCAGGAATCTGTACACCAGTTGATTGACGGTTGAGAGGTGGGACCAAACAACCAAAGCTCAACCCCCCCGCAAGCAAAACTAGGTGAGTACAATTAGGTGAGCACCCACACAAACAAACACACACACACACACACACACACCTCCCCCCTCTCTCCCTCACCCCGTCTCTCCCTCACCCCATCTCTCTCCTTCTCCTCTCTCTCCCTCTCTCCTCCCACTCTCTCTCCCTCCCTCCTCTCTCTCCATCTTCTCCCCCCCTCCCCATCTACTCTCTTCTCACTTCAGTGGAAGGGTCGGATCGCCCCCACCCACCCATTTATCTCTCCCTTTATCACTCCCTTTCTCTCTCTCTCTTTCTCTCTCTCTTCTCTCTCTCTCTCTCTCTCTCTCATTCTCTCTCTCTCTCTCTCTCTCTCTCTCTCTCTCTCTCTCTCTCTCTCTCTCTCTCTCTCTCTCTCTCTCTCTCTCTCTCTCTCTCTCTCTCTCTCTCTCTCTTCTCTCTCCCTCCCTCCCTCCCTCCCCCATCCCGCTCTGCCCTCCTGACAAATCCTATCACGGCACACCTATAGGAATAGGGGCAAGCATGACAGCCAGAGGTACCAGGGGAACAGTGAAAAGTCAAGGTGACGAAATGAAGTAAATGTTCGCCCAGTTTCTGGAGTACATCAAGAGTGAGATGCAAGAAATGATGCAGGAAATGAAGAACGAAATAAGCAACCTGAAAAGAGAGCTGACAGCAGCAAAGGAGGAGATTAGAGCCCTCAAAGAGAATGGTATCGAGGCTGAGACTCAGAAAATCATCCTAGGGAGAAGGTGGTAATAGTTTTTTTGATGAAGAATGCCACAATAAAAGCAACATTTGTAGAAATACTAAAAAAAATACCTAAAAATATATAAAACAATAAATAAAAAATAAAAAAGTAATGACTGCAGTGATGGAGGTGGTCATGAAAGCAGCCACCTTACAGGAGGCATTATGCTCCACTAGCCAACTGCTGGAAAGGAACAGATCAGTGGTTGCTGTGGGTATTAAAGAGCAGGAAGGCTCTAATAGGACAGAGTGGAATGTCAAGGACAAAGCAGCAGTGAATGAAGTACTAAAGGCACTAGACATGGAAGGGGCTGAGCATAGCATTGAGAAGGTTTTCAGGCTAGGTTGGTACAACAAAGACCGAGACCGAATGATAAAGATAGTGTTTGCAAACGAGAGCACAAAGGAGAAGATTCTATCAAGGAAGAGCTCCCTGAAAAACATTGAAAAATTCAAAACTGTATTCCTCCAGAGAGACATGACAAGGGAGGAGAGAGCCGTGACAACAGAAGCAAGGAAGAGGTGCAGGGCGAGAGGGGAAAACCAGGAAGTCACAGCTCTCAACACAACACCCCCAGAGGCGAGGAGGGAACCCACAACCAGCTACCCAGTAGCACCAGAGGGGAGGACAACCCCGCCACCCTCCTCTTCATTGAAAATCCCCCTACCCCAAACCCTCCCTGCCCCCACTCAAATGTTCAGCCAAATCTACCTCCCCCCCACCCTTCTACCCCTCCCCTCCTCCCGCCGAGTTCCTCCCTCCCCCCTTTTCCTTCCCGTCCTCCCTCCCCTTTCACCCTATACCCTCCCTGTCCATGCCCCCTTCACTGGATCCCCCGCCCCTCATCCCAGTATCCTCTGAGACCCTGTTATCCACCTCACAGGTCCTCACACCCATGGAACAGCTTCCGCCTACCAGCAGAACACTCACCAAGGAGGCGATTTGAGAAGGGACAGAAGAAAGTGAGCCTCAAAGCAATGTACACTAACTATAGATGGAATTACAAATAAAGCAAATGAGCTTGGAGAACAGGTACTAGAGGAAAACCCAGACATAATAGCCCTCACAGAAGCAAAGCTAACGAAAACGATAACAAACGCAGTGTTCCCACAGGATTATTATGTTATGAGGAAAGAGAGGGAAGGAAGAGGTGGGGGTGGTGTAGCTCTGTTGGTAAGAAAAGGCTGGGATTTTGAGGAGATGGTTATTCAGGGCATTGAAGGTTTCAGTGACTACATAGCAGGTACCATAACAAATGGAGGGAAAAAATTATAGTCGTAATCATATATAATCCACCACCAATTGACAGAAGACCTAGACAGGAATATGATAGAAACAACATGGCCACCATTAACATAATAGAAAGAACAGCTTCTGTTGCTAGCATGAATGGATCTGGACTACTAATTATGGGAGAATTCAACCATGGGAAGAAAGATTGGGAGAACAGAGACCTGCATGGAGGACCAGAAACATGGAGAGCTAAGCTGCTGGATGTGGCAACAAGAAACTTTCTAAGCCAGCTCATCAAAGAACCAACAAGAATGAGCGGAGAAGATGAACCAGCAATGCTTGATTTGATATTTACCCTAAATGAGTGGGATATAAGGGAAGTTAAGATGGAAGCGCTCTTGGGAATGAGTGACCACAGTGTATTGAACTTTGAGTACCTGGTAGAGCTAGGAATTATCTCCCCCAAAAGAGAACTAGGAATCAACAGGCTGGCATACCGAAAGGGGAATTATGAACAGATGAGAAGTTTCCTAAGTGAAATACCTTGGGACACAGACCTCAGAGATAAGACTGTACAGGGTATGATGGACTATGTTACCCAAAAGTATCAGGAGGCAGTAAACAGGTTCATCCCGGCCCAAAGGAAAAAATCCGAGAAGCAACAGAAGAATCCATATATAATAGGGCATGTATGGAAGTGAAGAAACTGAACAAAAGGGCGTGGAGGAACTTCCGGAATAACAGAACACCAGAAAGCAGAGAGAGATACCAGAGAACCAGGAATGAGTACGTCAGGGTGAGAAGAGAAGCACAGAAAGTTTTTGAAAATGATATAGCAAACAAAGCCAAGACCGAACCAAAGCTACTCCACAGTCACATCAGAAGGAAAACAACAGTGAAAGAACAGGTATTGAAACTTAGAACAAGCGAGGGACAGGTATACAGAGAATGACAGAGAGGTGTGTGAGGAACTCAACAAGAGGTTCCAGGAGGTCTTCACAATAGAACAAGGTGAGGTCACTGTGCTAGGAGAAAAGGAGGTAAACCAGGCGGCCTTGGAAGAGTTCGAAATTACGAGAGAGGAGGTCAAGAGACACCTGCTGGATCTGGATGTTAGAAAGGCTGTTGGTTCAGACGGGATCTCACCATGGATACTGAAAGAGTGTGCAGAGGCACTTTGCTTGCCACTCTCCATAGCTGTATAGTAAAGTCACTGGAGACAGGAGTACCTACCAGAAATATGGAAGACAGGCGAATGTGGATCCCAATATACAAAAAGGGCGACAGGGAAGAGGCACTGAACTACAGGCCAGTGTCCTTGACTTGTATACCATGCAAGGTGATGGAGAAGATCGTGAGAAAAAACCTGGTAACACATCTGGAGGGAAGGGACTTCGTGACAAATCGTCCAACATGGGTTCAGGGAGGGTAAATCTTGCCTGACTGGCCTAATAGAAGTTCTACGACCAGGTGACAAAGATTAAGCAAGAAAGAGAGGCCTGGGCGGACTGCATTTTCTTGGATTGTCGGAAAGCCTTTGACACAATACCGCATTAGAGGCTGGTACATAAGCTGGAGAGACAGGTAGGTGTAGCTGGTAAGGTGCTCCAGTGGATAAGGGAGTACCTTAGCAATAGGAAGCAGAGAGTTACAGGTGAGGGGTGAGACCTCCGATTGGCGTGAAGTCATCAGTGGAGTCCCACAGGGCTCTGTTGCGGTCCTATCTTGTATCTGATATATGTAAATGATCTCCCGGAGGGTATCGATTCATTTCTCTCAAATGTTTGCGGACGATGCCAAAATTATGAGAAGGATTAAAACAGAAGAGGACTGTTTGAGGCGTCAAGGAGACCTAGATAAGCTGAAGGAATGGTCGAACAAATGGTTGTTAGAGTTTAACCCAACCAAATGTAATGCAATGAAGATAGGTGTAGGGAACAGGAGGCCAGATACAAGGTATCATCTGGGAGAGGAAATTCTTCAGGAGTCAGAGAAAGAAAAAGACTTGGGGGTTGATATCACACCAGACCTGTCTCCTGCAGCACATATCAAGAGGATAACATCAGCGGCATATGCCAGGCCGGCCAACATACGAACGGCATTCAGAAACTTGTGTAAAGAATCATTCAGAACTTTGTATACCACATATGTCAGGCCAATCCTGGAGTATGCAGCCCCAGCATGGAGTCCATATCTAGTCAAGGATAAGACTAAACTGGAAAAGGTTCAAAGGTTTGCCACCAGACTAGTAACCCGAGCTGAGAGGTATGAGCTACGAGGAGAGACTACAGGAATTAAACCTCACTTCGCTGGAAGACAGAAGAGTTAGGGGGGATATGATCACCACATTCAAGATTCTGAAGGGAATTGATACGGTTGATAAAGACAGGCTATTTAACACTAGGAGCACACGCACAAGGGGACACAGGTGGAAACTGAGTGCCCAAATGAGCCACAGAGATATTAGAAAGGACTTTTTTGGTGTCAGAGTGGTTGACAAATGGAATGCATTAGGAAGTGATGTAGTGGAGACTGACTCCATACATAGTTTCAAGTGTAGATATGATAGAGCCCAATAGGCTCAGGAACCTGTACACCTGTTGATTGACGGTTGAAGAGGCGGGACCAAAGAGTCAGAGCTCAACCCCTTTAATCAAAACTAGGTGAGTACACACACACACACACACACACACACACATACACACACACACACACACACACACACACACACACACACACACACACACACACACACACACACACACACACACACAATCACACACACACACACACACACACACACACACACACACACACACACACACACACACACACACACACACACACACACACACACACACACACACACACACACACATTGAAAGGATTGAGAGCATTGAAACAGAGGATGATAGTAGGAGGTTACAAGATGACCTAGATAGACTGAGTGAATGGTCCAACAAATGGCTGTTGAAGTTCAATCCGAGTAAATGCAAACTAATGAAACTAGGCAGTGGAAACAGGAGGCCAGACACAGGATTCAGAATAGGAGATGAAGTACTTAATGAAACAGAGAGAAAGATCTAGGAGTTGATATCACACCAAACCTGTCTCCAGAAGCCCACATAAAGAGTATAACGTCTGCGGCATATGCGAGGCTGGCTAACATCAGAACGACGTTCAGGAACCTGTGTAAGGAATCATTCAGAATCTTGTACACATCATATGTAAGACCAATCCTGGAGTATGCGGCCCCAGCATGGAGCCCGTACCTTGTCAAGCACAAGACGAAGCTGGAAAAAGTCCAAAGGTTTGCTACTAGACTAGTCCCAGAACTAAGAGGCATGAGTTATGAGGAAAGGCTGCGGGAAATGCACCTTACGACACTGGAAGACAGAAGAGTAAGGGGGGACATGATCACAACCTACAAAATCCTCAGGGGAATCGACCGGGTAAACTAGGATGAACTATTCAACACTGGTGGGACGCGAACAAGGGGACACAGGTGGAAGCTGAGTACCCAAATGAGCCACAGAGACATTAGAAAGACCTTTTTCAGTGTCAGAGTAGTTAGTAAATGGAATGCACTAGGAAGTGATGTGGTGCAGGCTGACTCCATACGCAGTTTCAAATGTAGATATGATAGAGCCCAGTAGGCTCAGGAATCTGTACACCAGTTGATTGACGGTTGAGAGGCGGGACCAAAGAGCCAGAGCTCAACCCCCGCAAGCACAATTAGGTGAGTACAATTAGGTGAGTACACACACACACACACACACACACACACACACACACACACACACACACACACACATATCCACACAGCCTACCTGTAACGACGCGCGAAAGAGACCTGAGGGTGGATGTAACACCTAATTTTTTTTTTTTTTTGAGATATATACAAGAGTTGTTACATTCTTGTACAGCCACTAGTACGCGTAGCGTTTCGGGCAAGTCCTTAATCCTATGGTCCCTGGAATACGATCCCCTGCCGCGAAGAATCGTTTTTTCATCCAAGTACACATTTTACTGTTGCGTTAAACAGAGGCTACAGTTAAGGAATTGTGCCCAGTAAATCCTCCCCGGCCAGGATACGAACCCATGACATAGCGCTCGCGGAACGCCAGGCGAGTGTCTTACCACTACACCACGGAGACTCAGATAGACTAATCTATCTCCTGAGGCACATATAAATAGAATAACGACAGCAGCGTACTCTACACTGGCAAAAGTTAGAACATCATTCAGAAACCTAAGTAAGGAGGCAATTAGGGCGCTTTACACTGCCTATGAGAGCCCAGTCTTAGAGTATGCCGCCTCATCATGAAGTCCCGATGTGAAGAAGCATATAATGAAACTGGAAAAGGTTCAGAGGTTTGCAACGAGACTCGTCCCAGAGCTACGAGGGATGGGGTATGAGGAGCGCCTGAGGGAACTGTGCCTTACGACACTATAAAGAAGAAGGGAGAGGGGGGACATGATAGGAACGTATAAAATTCTCAAAGGGATTGACAGAGTGGACATAGACGAAATGTTCACACGGAATAGTAACAGAACGAGGGGACATGGATGGAAGCTTGAAACTCAGATGAGTCACAGAGATGTTAGGAAGTTTTCTTTTAGCGTGAGATTAGTGGGAAAATGGAATGCACTTCAGGAACAGGTTGTGGAAGCAAATACTATTCATAATTTTCAAACCAGGTATGATAGGAAAATGGGACAGGAGTCATTGCTGTAAACAACCGATGCTGGAAAGGCGGGATCCAAGAGTCAGTGCTCGATCCTGCAGACACAACTAGGTGAGTACAACTAGGTGAGTACACACACATATCTACAGTCTTCAGTTTCAAGTGTAGATATGATTAGAGCCGAATAGGCTCAGGAACCTGTGCACCTTTTGATTGACGGGTGAGAGGCGGGACCAAAGGGCCAGAGCACAACCCCCGCAATCACAATTAGGTGAGTACAATTAGGTGAGTGCACACAACCGATTCAGACCTCTTGGACATTAACACAGTGCAATTTTACAAACAAAATAAGATTTCTATTGAGATTAATAACAAAGAAGTTGTAAGACAACCATACTGTTATGAACAAATATAACCATACGTACTTCTAGCTAATACACCATCTAGCTAATATTGACAGGAGAAACATTCAGCAGGCCAGCCAGAGGCACAAGGCCTGCATAGGAATTTTCCTGAAACAAACAAAAATCTGAGTGCGTGTGGCGTCTCACAGGTATTGTGGCCTTCACGCTGGCCGGTGTGCTTGGACTGGCCTCCCTACCGTCTGTGGCAGCATCCATGACCTGGAGGGAATTCTCCTTCCTCCAAAGCCGAGTGGGCTGGCTAACACTACTGCTCGCGACCTTCCACATCATCTTCATGGTGTGGGACGGCCTGGTAACCCCACACTTCATATGCTTCTTCCCTACCATTGGCCAGGTGAGTCACGCATCCATCATCTTACAATGTCTGCAAACTATCCTTCATTGGTCATTCTTACCATTTTAGGGAATTTGAGTTGTTACATTGTTCACAAATAGCATCCAACTACACACACAGGTTAGGAAATTCCGATTAACATCCAATTCACAAAATTGTGTCAGACGTTAGAGAAAACTGCTCGTGCAACACACTTGCGGAAACGCCAATAATGCTTATTACTGGAATAAAACAATGGAACCTTGATAACAGAGTGCTTAAAACAACAAAACATTTGGATAACATAGCTGCTAAAGACTGGGGAATCATTTGGATAACATATTGGCTAAAGATTAGGGAAACATTTTTATAATAGCTGCTAAAGACATGGGAACATATGGATAATATAGAGGTTAAAAATCAAGGGACATTGTTATATAATAGTTTCTAAAGACTACGAAACATTTCACTAACATAGCTGTAAAGCCTACGGAAAATTTGGAAAACATAACTGCTAAAGACTTGGAACGATATGGATAATACAGCTGCTAAAGTTTAAGTCGAAACTTAAGCATAAGATGAGGCAAAAATTTAACCCATTGCTACCCAATCTATTTACTAACACTGACTTGTATCCCATACTCTTCACTTTGTGGTAGTGGTGTCTGTGTTAACACTGACTTGTGTCCCACACTCTTTAGTTTGTAGTGGTAATGCCTATGTTAACACTGACTTGAGTCTCACACTCTACAATTTGTGGTGGCTGTGTTAACACTGACTTCAGTCTCATACTCTACAGTTTAAGGTGGTGGTATCTGTGTTAACACTGACTTGAGTCTCATACTCTACAGTTTAACGTGGTGGTGGCCGTGTTAACACTGACTTGAGTCACATACTCTACAGTTTAAGGTGGTGGTGGCCGTGTTAACACTGACTTGAGTCTCATACTCTACAGTTTAAGGTGGTGGTGGCCGTGTTAACACTGACCTGAGTTCCACACTACAATTCGTAGTGGTAGTACCTGTGTTAACACTGACTTGAGTCCCACACTCTACAGATCGTGGTGGTGGTGACTGTACTAACACTTATTTGTCTCCTGCAATGTACAGTTTGCGATGGTATTGCCGCTGCTAAAACTGACATACCTCCCACACTCTAGAGTTGATGGTGGTGCCTTTATTAATACTGACTTGTCTCCTACGCTACAAGTTGTGGTGTAGGTGTCTGTGCTAACACTGACTTATATCCCACACTCTACAGGTGGTGGTGTCTGGCCTAACACTGACTTGCATCCCACACTACAGTTTGTAGTGGAGGTGTCTGTACTAACACTGAATTGTCTCCCCAGATTGAGACGGTAGTGTCTGTTCTAACAATGACTTGTGTCCGACACTCTACAGTTTGTGGTGGTGACATCTGTGCTAACACTGACTTCCCTGACACATTCAACAGTTTGAGACGGTGGTGTCTGTTCTAACAGACTTTTGTCCCACACTCTATAGTTTGTCGTTGTAGTTTCTTTGATATCACTGATTTGTCTCCATCACTCGACAGTTTGCAGGTGAGTGTGCCTGTGTTAACATTGACTTTTCTCCCTCATTCTACAGTTTTCAGGGTGGTGTCTGTGCTACAGCTAACTTGTGTTCCACACCATACAGTGTGTGGTAGTGGTCTGTGCTAACACTTACTTGTGTTCCACACTCTTCACTTTTTTGGTTGTGGTGTCTCTGCTGAAACTGACTTTTTGTTGACCACTCTACAGTTTATGGCGGTGGTGTCTGTGCTAAATCTGACTTGTCAGTTTTATGGGCAGATATTAAGAGCAGCAATATTATAGTCAGATAATATTGCTGCTGTTTGTAATAAACAAATTCACTCATATAAGACGTGGCTCAGTGGAAATTTCTTCCCATAGAAAACGAGATATCATTCCCACATGTCGCTATTAATTTCACCACCTAATAATGGGAATTATTCTTAATACAGCAGTCTCTGGACTGTAAACATCATAAAAACATTTCCCCTTCAAACTACTTAATTATTAGTACTAAAATAAAGTAAATGTGGGTCCTCTAATCACTTTTTGGCATCTGGACAAGATGCTGGATGAGTCAGTGGGAGGAGGACAACAGGGAGTCACCATTTAATTTAACCTGTCTCGCTGGGGCAAAATTAGCTCCAATAATTTTTCCCTTGGACCAGTAGTTATTGGATGTAAAGTGCTTCCATTATCAACATTCATCGTCTACAATAAGGGAAGTGTTCTTTCCGAAACTCGTTTATTAGCTAATTCATTCCTGATCAGAAATGGTTTAAGTAGTTATAGAGTGAGCCGGTTAGACTGCATAGCTGAGAACAAACAACAGTTGGGCATATGTCTCATCTCTTTATTTAAACTGCCAATATATCCTCTGATATAGCTGTCATTTAAGGATTACCGCCATTATTTTGAGTGCCCTTTGGCCTTTGTAAATGAAGAAGAAGAAGAAGAATTAACACTAGTTATCTAGTACAGCAGTACAGGTATTGATGCCAGCCTCAACCACGAGGATTATTTGGTGCGATCATCCGTGTTCATAGTTGGTGAACCAGGCCCACCTATATACAGATAAGGGCCTCCCCATTTAGTTACTAACGTATGTAGTCAAATATTGTAGTGAATGTTTACTAACCAATAATTTATATTGATGACTACATAAATAAACCATAACCTCCCCCCCCCCAGAATGTGTAAGGAAAGCGATTTGTGGGATTGTAAATCATACGGTGTACTTTAAACATTCAAACATTATGCTATCGAAAAATATAAATTAACGTAAAATATAAATTACTATATAAAATAATATAAACTAAATATTTCTCCACAGATGGTGTACTCTGTGCTAAGACTGACTTGTCTACCACACCCCACAGTCTGTAGTGGTGGCGGTGGTGTCTGTGTTAACACTGACTAGTTTCCCACACTCTAGAGTTTGTGGTGGTGGTGCCTGTGCTAACACTGTCTCCCCCAGGTTGTGGTGGTGGTGCCTGTGCTAACACTAAGTGTCTTCCCCAGGTTGTGGTGGTGGTGCCTGTGCTAACACTGTCTCCCCCAGGTTGTGGTGGTGGTGCCTGTGCTAACACTAAGTGTCTCCCCCAGGTTGTGGTGGTGGTGCCTGTGCTAACACTAAGTGTCTTCCCCAGGTTGTGGTGGTGGTGCCTGTGCTAACACTAAGTGTCTCCCCCAGGTTGTGGTGGTGGTGCCTGTGCTAACACTAAGTGTCTCCCCCAGGTTGTGGTGGTGGTGCCTGTGCTAACACTAAGTGTCTTCCCCAGGTTGTGGTGGTGGTGCCTGTGCTAACACTAAGTGTCTCCCCCAGGTTGTGGTGGTAGTGCCTGTGCTAACACTAAGTGTCTCCCCCAGGTTGTGGTGGTGGTGCCTGTGCTAACACTAAGTGTCTCCCCCAGGTTGTGGTGGTAGTGCCTGTGCTAACACTAAGTGTCTCCCCCAGGTTGTGGTGGTGGTGCCTGTGCTAACACTAAGTGTCTCCCCCAGGTTGTGGTGGTAGTGCCTGTGCTAACACTAAGTGCCTCCCCCAGGTTGTGGTGGTGGTGCCTGTGCTAACACTAAGTGTCTCCCCCAGGTTGTGGTGGTGGTGCCTGTGCTAACACTAAGTGTCCTCCCCCAGGTTGTGGTGGTGGTGCCTGTGCTAACACTAGTGTCTCCCCCAGGTTGTGGTGGTAGGTGCCTGTGCTAACACTAGTGCTCCCCCAGGTTGTGGTGGTGCCTGTGCTAACACTAAGTGTCTCCCCCAGGTTGTGGTGGTGGTGCCTGTGCTAACACTAGTGTCTCCCCCAGGTTGTGGTGGTAGGTGCCTGTGCTAACACTAGTGCCTCCCCCAGGTTGTGGTGGTGGTGCCTGTGCTAACACTAAGTGCTTCCCCCAGGTTGTGGTGGTGGTGCCTGTGCTAACACTAAGTGTCTCCCCCAGGTTGTGGTGATGGTGCCTGTGCTAACACTAAGTGTCTCCCCCAGGTTGTGGTGGTGGTGCCTGTGCTAACACTAAGTGTCTCCCCCAGGTTGTGGTGGTGGTGCCTGTGCTAACACTAAGTGTCTCCCCCAGGTTGTGGTGGTGGTGCCTGGCCTGTGCTAACACTAAGTGTCTCCCCCAGGTTGTGGTGGTGGTGCCTGTGCTAACACTAAGTGTCTCCCCCAGGTTGTGGTGGTGGTGCCTGTGCTAACACTAAGTGTCTCCCCCAGGTTGTGGTGGTGGTGCCTGTGCTAACACTAAGTGTCTCCCCCAGGTTGTGGTGGTGGTACCTGTGCTAACACTAAGTGTCTCCCCCAGGTTGTGGTGGTGGTGCCTGTGCTAACACTAAGTGTCTCCCCCAGGTTGTGGTGGTGGTGCCTGTGCTAACACTAAGTGTCTCCCCCAGGTTGTGGTGGTGGTACCTGTGCTAACACTAAGTGTCTCCCCCAGGTTGTGGGGTGGTGCCTGTGCTAACACTAAGTGTCTCCCCCAGGTTGTGGTGGTGGTGCCTGTGCTAACACTAAGTGTCTCCCCCAGGTTATGGTGGTGGTGCCTGTGCTAACACTAAGTGTCTCCCCCAGGTTGTGGTGGTGGTGCCTGTGCTAACACTAAGTGTCTCCCCCAGGTTGTGGTGGTGGTGCCTGTGCTAACACTAAGTGTCTCCCCCAGGTTGTGGTGGTGGTACCTGTGCTAACACTAAGTGTCTCCCCCAGGTTGTGGGGTGGTGCCTGTGCTAACACTAAGTGTCTCCCCCAGGTTGTGGTGGTGGTGCCTGTGCTAACACTAAGTGTCTCCCCCAGGTTATGGTGGTGGTGCCTGTGCTAACACTAAGTGTCTCCCCCAGGTTGTGGTGGTGGTGCCTGTGCTAACACTAAGTGTCTCCCCCAGGTTGTGGTGGTGGTGCCTGTGCTAACACTAAGTGTCTCCCCCAGGTTGTGGTGGTGGTGCCTGTGCTAACACTAAGTGTCTCCCCCAGGTTATGGTGGTGGTGCCTGTGCTAACACTAAGTGTCTCCCCCAGGTTATGGTGGTGGTGCCTGTGCTAACACTAAGTGTCTCCCCCAGGTTGTGGTGGTGGTGCCTGTGCTAACACTAAGTGTCTCCCCCAGGTTGTGGTGGTGGTGCCTGTGCTAACACTAAGTGTCTCCCCCAGGTTGTGGTGGTGGTGCCTGTGGTGACGTTAACTGTCAAACTCCCGCTGTTGTTTCCCTGCGTCGACTCAGCACTCACAAGGCTCCGTCAGGGGTACGACCGAGGCTCTTCATCATGTAGTGTGAAGAGCCTTCCCCAGTCTGTAGAGCCTTCCACTCCTGAACAGCCTTCCTCCGACTGTTGAGCCTCCCATAGAGAGTGAAGAGTCTTTCCCATGCTTGTAAGGCTCTCCTTAACTATTGTACCCGCATCCCTCCCCCATCATTTCCGATGTTACCTTTCCCATGAGATGAACCTTCCACAGATATTTAGCCTTCCCCTGATGTGAACAATCGCCAGATGTGAACCTTCACCTCGTGTAAGCCTTCCCTGATGAAAACCTTCCCCTGATATAAACCCTCTCATGATGTAAACCTTACACTGGTGAAGGTTTTCTCTGGTGTGAACCTTCCCATGATATTAGTCTTCCCCTGATGCGAACCATCTCCTCATGTTAGTCTTCTCCTGATGTGAACCATCTCCTGATGTTAGTCTTTCCCTGGTGTTAGCCTTCCCCTGATGCAATCCTTCCCCTGATGTGAACCTTCACTTGACTTAAACCTTCCCCCGATGTAAGCCTTCCTTGGGTGTAATCCTTCCCCTGATGTGAACCTTCTCCTGATGTAAGGTTTCCTCTTATGTAAGCCTTCCCCTGATGTATAAACCTTCCCCTTTTATAAGATTTTCTCTTATGTTTAAAACTTCCCCTGATATAAGCCTTCCCATGATGTATAAACCTTCCCCTAATATAAGCCTTCCTCTTATGTATAAACCTTCCCCTGATATAAGCCTTCCTCTGATGTATAAACCTTCCCCTGATGTATAAACCTTCCCCTGATATAAGCCTTCCCCTGATGTATAAACCTTCCCCTGATACAAGCATTCCCCTGATGTATAAACCTTCCCCTGATACAAGCATTCCCCTGATGTATAAACCTTCCCCCTGATATAAGCCTTCCTCTGATGTATAAATCTTTCCCCTGATACAAGCATTCCCCTGATTTATAAACCTTCCCCCTGATATAAGCCTTCCCCTGATTTATAAACCTTCCCCCTGATATAAGCCTTCCTCTGATGTATAAACCTTCCCCCTGATATAAGCCTTCCTCTGATGTATAAACCTTCCCCTGGTGTAAACCTTCCCCTGATGTAAACTTTCCCCTAATGTAAACCTTTCATTGAGAGTAGAGTCAATCTTCCCTCGTTGAGGCTTCACAAGCCTGTAAAACATTTGCTCCAGGACTTGTAGAGACTCCTATGTCTATATAATTATTCTCATTGTGTTGTTTCGCCATTCTCTTGAGCATTTTACACCCCAGATATTTCTCATCCTGTAGAACACTCCAACAGGAGAGTAATTCCTCTCCCAAAGGTAGACCTTCTAGCAGTATAGAGGTAGACTATCCTCCGGTGTAGAGGTGGACTATCCTCCAGTGTAGAGGTAGACCATCCTCCAATGTAGAGGTGGACTATTCTCCTGTGTAGAGGTAGACCATCCTCCAGTGTAGAGATAGACCATCCTTCAGTTTAGAGGTAGACCATCCTCCAGTGTAGATGTAGACCATCCTCCAGTGTAGATGTAGACCATCCTCCAGTGTAGAGGTAGGCCATCCTCCAGTGTAGAGGTAGGCCATCCTCCAGTGTAGAGGTAGACCATCCTCCAGTGTAGAGGTAGATCATCCTCCAGTGAAGAGGTAGACCATCCTCCAGTGTAGAGGTATACCACCCTCCAGTGTAGAGGTAGACCATCCTACAGTGAAGAGGTAGATAATCCTTCAGTGTAGAAGTAGACCGTCATCCAAAGTATAGATAGATCATCTCCCAGTGAGCTCTTCCATTAAGTGATCATCCCCACAGTAAGTAGATAATCTCACAGTGATTACATCTCGCTGGTGAATAATCTCACCCAGAACAGACCATCCCACAGTAGTTCTACAGTAATTAACACCTCGCCAATGAATAATTTCACCAAGAACAAACCCTCCCACAGTAAACAGATCACCCACCAATGAGAAGATCCTCTCCCAGTCAACTGACCACAATCAGTCAGTAGATCATCTCCCGCTATGTAAATACTCTTCCAGTAAGTAGTTAATCTCGCATTGGAAAGATCCCTTTTAGGGAATAGATCCTGCCATAGGGAATAGATTCTGCTGTAGGAAATAAATCCGGCCGTTAGGAATAGATCCTGACACTGGGAATAGATCCGGCCGTTAGGAATAGATCCTGAGTTAAGGAATAGATCCTGCCACAGGGAATAGATCCTGCTGTACGGAATAGATCATCCACAGGACAGTAGATCACCCCTCCCCCCTTTGAGTAGATCTCCCAGTTTGTGGATGCTCTCCCATTGAGTAGATACTCTCCCAGTAAGCTGATCCCCTTGTAGTGAGTAGATCATCCACGAGAGTGTAGATCCTATCCTAATAAGTAGCTCATCCTAGTAAGTAGATACTTTTCAAATACAGTGAATCATCCCCACAGCGATTTGATTATCCCCCAGTGTGTAGAGCCTCCCCAGTGTGTAGAGCCTCCCCAGTGTGTAGAGCCTCCCCAGTGTGTAGAGCCTCCCCAGTGTGTCGAGCCTCCCCAGTGTGTAGAGCCTCCCCAGTGTGTAGCGCCTCCCCAGTGTGTAGAGCCTTCCCAGTTTGTAGAGCCTCCCCAGTGTGTAGAGCCTCCCCAGTGTGTAGAGCCTCCCCAGTGTGTAGAGCCTCCCCAGTGTGTAGAGCCTCCCCAGTGTGTAGAGCCTCCCCAGTATGTAGAGCCTCCCCAGTGTGTAGAGCCTCCCCAGTGTGTAGAGCCTCCCCAGTGTGTAGCGCCTCCCCAGTGTGTAGAGCCTCCCAGTGTGTAGAGCCTCCCCAGTGTGTAGAGCCTCCCCAGTGTGTAGAGCCTCCCCAGTGTGTAGAGCCTCCCCAGTGTGTAGAGCCTCCCCAGTGTGTAGAGCCTTCCCAGTTTGTAGAGCCTCCCCAGTGTGTAGAGCCTCCCAAGTGTGTAGAGCTTCCCCAGTGTGTAGAGCCTCCCCAGTGTGTAGAGCCTCCCCAGTGTGTAGAGCCTCCCCAGTGTGTAGAGCCTCCCCAGTATGTAGAGCCTCCCCAGTGTGTAGAGCCTCCCCAGTGTGTAGTGCCTCCCCAGTGTGTAGAGCCTCCCCAGTGTGTAGAGCCTCCCCAGTGTGTAGAGCCTCCCCAGTGTGTAGAGCCTTCCAGTGTGTAGAGCCTCCCCAGTGTGTAGAGCCTCCCCAGTGTGTAGAGCCTCCCCAGTGTGTAGAGCCTCCCCAGTATGTAGAGCCTCCCCAGTGTGTAGAGCCTCCCCAGTGTGTAGAGCCTCCCCAGTGTGTAGCGCCTCCCCAGTGTGTAGAGCCTCCCAGTGTGTAGAGCCTCCCCAGTGTGTAGAGCCTCCCCAGTGTGTAGAGCCTCCCCAGTGTGTAGAGCCTCCCCAGTGTGTAGAGCCTCCCCAGTGTGTAGAGCCTTCCCAGTTTGTAGAGCCTCCCCAGTGTGTAGAGCCTCCCAAGTGTGTAGAGCTTCCCCAGTGTGTAGAGCCTCCCCAGTGTGTAGAGCCTCCCCAGTGTGTAGAGCCTCCCCAGTGTGTAGAGCCTCCCCAGTATGTAGAGCCTCCCCAGTGTGTAGAGCCTCCCCAGTGTGTAGTGCCTCCCCAGTGTGTAGAGCCTCCCCAGTGTGTAGAGCCTCCCCAGTGTGTAGAGCCTCCCCAGTGTGTAGAGCCTCCCAGTGTGTAGAGCCTCCCCAGTGTGTAGAGCCTTTCTTGTGTGTAGAGCCTTCCCAGTGTGTAGAGCCTTCTCAGTGTGTAGAGCCTCTCCAGTGTGTAGAGCCTCCCCAGTGTGTAGAGCGTCCCCAGTGTGTAGAGCGTCCCCAGTGTGTAGAGCCTCCCCAGTGTGTAGCGCCTCCCCAGTGTGTAGAGCCTCCCCAGTGTGTAGAGCCTTTCTTGTGTGTAGAGCCTTCCCAGTGTGTAGAGCCTTCTCAGTGTGTAGAGCCTCTCCAGTGTGTAGAGCCTCCCCAGTGTGTAGAGCCTCCCCAGTGTGTAGAGCGTCCCCAGTGTGTAGAGCCTCCCCAGTATGTAGAGCCTCCCCAGTGTGTAGAGCCTCCCCAGTGTGTAGAGCCTCCCCAGTGTGTAGAGCCTCCCCAATGTGTAGAGCCTCCCCAGTATGTAGAGCCTCTTCAGTGTGTAGAGCCTCCCCAGTGTGTAGAGCCTCCCCAGTGTGTAGAGCCTCCCCAGTGTGTAGAGCCTCCCCAGTGTGTAGAGCCTTCCCAGTGTGTAGTGCCTCCCCCGTGTGTAGAGCCTTCCCAGTGTGTAGAGCCTTTGCAGTGTGTAGAGCCTCCCCAGTGTGTAGAGCCTCCCCAGTGTGTAGAGCCTCCCCAGTGTGTAGAGCCTTCCCAGTGTGTAGAGCCTCCCCAGTGTGTAGAGCCTCCCCAGTGTGTAGAGCCTCCCCAGTGTGTAGAGCCTTCCCAGTGTGTAGAGCCTCCCCAGTGTGTAGAGCCTTCCCAGTGTGTAGAGCCTCCCCAGTGTGTAGAGCCTCCCCAGTGTGTAGAGCCTCCCCAGTGTGTAGAGCCTCCCCAGTGTGTAGAGCCACCCCAGTGTGTAGAGCCTTCCCAGTGTGTAGAGCCTCCCCAGTGTGTAGAGCCTTCCCAGTGTGTAGTGCCTCCCCCGTGTGTAGAGCCTTCCCAATGTGTAGAGCCTTCCCAGTGTGTAGAGCCTCCCTAGTGTGTAGAGCCTCCCCAGTGTGTAGAGCCTTCCCAGTGTGTAGAGCCTCCCCAGTGTGTAGAGCCTTCCCAGTGTGTAGTGCCTCCCCCGTGTGTAGAGCCTTCCCAGTGTGTAGTGCCTCCCCAGTGTGTAGTGCCTCCCACAGTGTGTAGAGCCTCCCCCATTGCGTAGAGCTTTACTAGTGTGTAGAGCCTCCCTCACTGTATAGAGCCCTCCATAGTGTGGAGAGCCTAGCATAATAAGTAGAGCGTGCTCCAGTTAAGTAGAGTCTCCTGTGTATAAAGCCTCCTTCGGTGTGTACAGCGTCTCCCATTGTGTACAGCTTCCTCTATGTGTGTAGAGCTTCCCGTAGTGTGTAGATCCTGCCTTAGTCTATACAACCTCCTCATCACACACAGCTAGAGATCACAATAACGTGATCTACACACATAGAGGAAGCTTTACACAATGGAAGACGCTTTATACACCGAAGGAGGCTTTACACACCGGAGACTCTACTTAATTGGAGCACCTTTTTTACCCTGTCGTAGCTCAGTCGATTAAGGCAGTGTCTGGGATGCTTCCGGACGCAGGTTCGAATCCTCGTCACGGCCCTTGTGGATTTGTTCAACCTCCTCATGTTTGTAGAGAACCTGTTTGGAGAGCCTATGCCGGTGTCTAGACTCTCCCACAGCATAGAGTTTCCTCCAGAGTGTAGAGCCTCTTCAGAGTGCAATGCCTCCCCGGGTGTGTAGTGCCTCTCCGGGTCTGTAGAACCTTCTCTAATCTGCAGAGACTGTCTTGGTATGTAAATCCTCACTCTGTGCGTAGAACCTCCACGATTGTGAAGAGCCTCCATTAGTGTTTAGATCCTCCCCTAGTGTGTAGAGTCTTCCCCAGTGTAAAGAGCTCCCCCTGTGTACAGTCTTCCTCTGTGAACAGAGCCTCCCGCTGTGTATAGAGCCTCACCTTGTGTACAGAGCCTCCCTGGTGAGTAGAGTTTCCCCCAGAGTGCAAAGCCTCCTCTAGTGTGTAGAGCCTCCCCTACTGTCTAGAGCCTCCCCCGGTGTGTAGAGCCTCCCCTAGTGTGTAGAGTAGCCCCGAGAGTACAGCGCCTAACTAGTGTGTAGAGCTTCCCCGCGGTGTATAGAGCCTCCTCCGGTGTGTAGATCCTACTGTAGTGTGTAGAGCCTCCCCCAGTGTATAGAGCCTCCCCAAATGAACAGAGTCTCTACCTGTGAACAGAGCTACCCGCTGTGTATAGAGCCTCATCTTGTGTACAGAGCCTCCCCCTGTGTGTACAGTCTCCCCTGGTGCATCGAGCCTCCCCCTGTGTGTAGAGCCACACCAGTGTATAGAGCTTCACCAGTGTGTAGAGCTTCACCAGTCTGTAGAGCTTTACCAGTGTGTAGAGCTTCACCAGTGTGTAGAGCTTCACCAGTGTGTAGAGCTTTACCAGTGTGTAGAGCTTCACCAGTGTGTAGAGCTTCGCCAGTGTGTAGAGCTTTACCAGTGTGTAGCGCATCTCATGATGTGTACAGCCTACCTTGGTGCATATACAGCCTACCCTGGTGTATAGAGCCTACCCTGGTGTATAGAGCCTACCCTGGTGTATAGAGCCTACCCTGGTGTATAGAGCCTACCCTGGTGTATAGAGCCTACCACAGTGTGTGGAGCTACCACGAGGTACCCAGCCATCGGCTCAGACGGATGACTGGTCAGTAACAGATGAGCGGACCCTCGGCGTGCAGGCGCGAGACCCTGGGGCGCGGGCGCGCATGGTGCTTGGCGCTGGGAAGTGTCCGTTGCCTGGGTGGAGTTCATCTATTAGTGCATGTATAGAGACTCTAGCTCTTGGACCCCAGTCTTAGTGGTTTTAAAGATCGTATTTTGTATGTAGTAAAGGCCACTTTCCTTGTCATTTTACTTACCTATATGTACTTACATATAGTACATCGGTACTATATGTACCAATGGCTGGGTACCTCGTGGAAGCTCCACACACTGTGGTAGGCTCTATACACCAGGGTAGGCTCTATACACCAGGGTAGGCTCTATACACCAGGGTATGCTCTATACACCAGGGTAGGCTCTATACACCAGGGTAATAGTAGAAGAAAAACTTGTAGACATTTTTTGGCGTATTAGGGAAATCTTGCCCCTAGTCATAAGCCAATGGGTTAACTACTGACATGGAACAATGGCCACGTCGGTCCGGTCTCTGGTGGTGGATGAAATCCACTTGGATGTATTGGGAAACTAATAATACGTGCATACAGGTAGTTACCTAGTTGCATTGGTGTACTTTCATGTATCGAGCTAATTGTATTTTTGGATGTAGTAAAGGTCTTAGTTCTCCATCATAGCAGTTATTTTATTTATACCATCATATTTTGGACGTAGTAAAGAGCATTCCAGACCAATACCTGGTATTCTTCAGACCTTTCAACGTCTCCCACATTACGTTATGTCTGGACGCATATTATTGACACATCCTTTAACAAGTCACATCTTTATGTCTCATAACTAAGATAATCTTTTTGTTTACTTCATTAAGGTAATTTTATACTAAGTCAGTCCTTAAAGTAACACATCATTACGGCTTTATGTTGCAACAAAAGTAATTAACTTTAAGCAGCTATTAGTTCATCTTTGAATGTTATGTGTTATAAAGTCATCACGCTAAGCATCAACGACAGGGTATTCCTACTCCTCCGAGGTATGTGCATACTCAACCATTTTACCTCAGTTCCAGTCATTAAAATATTTATAATTATTTCGGAGTGAGAGGAGGCGAGAACTGGGTGTACCGGGAGGACCTGAGGGGTGTACCGGGAGGACCTAAGGGGTGTAACGGGAGGACCTGAGGGGTGTAACGGGAGGACCTGAGGGGTGTACCGGGAGGACCTGAGGGGTGTACCGGGAGGACATGAGGGGTGCACCGGGAGGGCCTAAGGGGTGCACCGGGAGGACCTGAGGGGTGTACCGGGAGGACCTGAGGGGTGTACCGGGAAGACATGAGGGGTGTACCGGGAGGGCCTAAGGGGTGTACCGGGAGGACCTGAACGGTGTACCGGGAGGACTTAAGGGGTGTAACGGGAGGACCTGAACGGTGTACCGGGAGGACCTGAGGGGTGTACCGGGAGGGCCTAAGGGGTGTACCGGGAGTACCTGAGGGGTGTACTGGGAGGACCTGAGGGGTGTACCCTGAGGACCTAAGGGGTGTACCGGGAGGACCTGAGGGGTGTACCGGGAGGACCTGAGGGGTGTACCGGGAGGACCTGAGGGGCGTACCGGGAGGACCTGAGTGGTGTACCGAAAGGACCTGAACGGTGTACCGGGAGGACCTGAGGGGTGTACCAGGAGGACCTGAGGGGTGTACCGGGAGGACTTAAGGGGTGTACCGGGAGGACCTGAACGGTGTACCGGGAGGACCTGAGGGGTGTACTGGGAGGACCTGAGGGGTGTACTGGGAGGACCTAAGGGGTGTACCGGGAGGTCCTGAGGGGTGTACCGGGAGGACCTGAGGGGTGTACCGGGAGGACCTGAGTGGTGTACCGGGAGGACTTGAGGGGTTTACCGGGAGGACCTGAGGGGTGAACCGGGAGGACCTGAGGGGTGTACCGGGAGGACCTGAGTGGTGTACCGGGAGGACTTGAGGGGTGTACCGGGAGGACCTGAGGGGTTTACCGGGAGGACCTGAGGGGTGTACCGGGAGGACCTCAGGGGTGTACCGAAAGGATCTGAGGGGTGTACCGGGAGGACTTAAGGGGTGTACCGGGAGGACCTGAGGGGTGTACCGGGAGGACCTGAGGGGTGTACCGGGAGGACCTGAGGGGTGTACTGAGAGGATGACTTGTGGGGCGTACCGGTAGGACCTGAGGGGTGTACCGGGAGGACCTGAGGGGTGTACCGGGAGGACCTGAGGGGTGTACCGGGAGGACCTGAGGGGTGTACCGGGAGGACCTGAGGGGTGTAACGGGAGGACCTGAGGGGTGTACCGGGAGGACCTGAGGGGTGTACCGGGAGGACCTGAGGGGTGTACCGGGAGGACCTGAGGGGCGTACCGGGAGGACCTGAGGGGTGTACCGGGACGACCTGAGGGGTGTACCGGGAGGACCTAAGGGGTGTACCGGGAGGTCCTGAGGGGTGTACCGGGAGGACCTGAGGGGTGTACCGGGAGGACCTGAGTGGTGTACCGGGAGGACTTGAGGGGTGTACCGGGAGGACCTGAGGGGTTTACCGGGAGGACCTGAGGGGTGTACCGGGAGGACCTAAGGGGTGTACCGAAAGGATCTGAGGGGTGTACCGGGAGGACTTAAGGGGTGTACCGGGAGGACCTGAGGGGTGTACCGGGAGGACCTGAGGGGTGTACCGGGAGGACCTGAGGGGTGTACTGAGAGGATGACTTGTGGGGCGTACCGGTAGGACCTGAGGGGTGTACCGGGAGGACCTGAAGGGTGTACTGGGAGGACCTGAGGGGTGTACCGGGAGGACCTGAGGGGTGTACCGGGAGGACCTGAGGGGTGTACCGGGAGGACCTGAGGGGTGTACCGGGAGGACTTAAGGGGTGTAACAGGAGGACCTGAGGGGTGTACCGGGAGGACCTGAGGGGTGTACCGGGAGGACCTGAGGGGTGTACCGGGAGGACCTGAGGGGTGTACCGGGACGACCTGAGGGGTGTACCGGGAGGACCTAAGGGGTGTACCGGGAGGTCCTGAGGGGTGTACCGGGAGGACCTGAGGGGTGTACCGGGAGGACTTCAGGGGTGTAACGGGAGGACCTGAGGGGTGTACCGGGAGGACCTGAGGGGTTTACCGGGAGGACCTGAGGGGTGTACCGGGAGGACCTAAGGGGTGTACCGAAAGGACCTGAGGGGTGTACCGGGAGGACTTGAGGGGTGTACTGGGAGGACCTGAGGGATGTACCGAAAGGACCTGAGGGGTGTACCGGGAGGACCTGAGGGATGTGTCCCGGGAGGACCTAAGGGGTGTACCGGGAGGACCTGAGGGGTTTACCGGGAGAACCTGAGGGGTGTACCGGGAGGACCTAAGGGGTGTACCGAAAGGACCTGAGGGGTGTACCGGGAGGACCTGAGGGGTGTACCGGGAGGACCTGAGGGGTGTACTGAGAGGATGACTTGTGGGGCGTACCGGGAGGACCTGAGGGGTGTACCGGGAGGACCTAAGGGGTGTACCGGGAGGACCTGAGGGGTGTACCGGAAGGACCTGAGAAGTGTACCGGGAGGACCTGAGGGGTGTACCGGGAGGACTTGAGGGGTGTACTGGGAGGACCTGAGGGGTGTACCAGGAGGGCCTAAGCTAGGGGTGTACCGGGAGGACCTGGGGGATGTACCGGGAGGACCTGAGGGGTGTACCGGGAGGACCTGAGGGGTGTACCGGGAGGACCTGAGGGGTGTACCGGGAGGATGACTTGTGGGGTGTACCGGGAGGTCCTGAGGGGTGTACCGGGAGGACCTGAGGGGTGTACCGGGAGGACCTGAAGGGTGTACCGGGAGGATCTGAGGGGTGTACCGGGAGGATGACTTGTGGGGTGTACCGGGAGGTCCTGAGGGGTGTACCGGGAGGACCTGAGGGGTGTACCGGGAGGACCTGAGGGGTGTACCGGGAGGACCTGAGGGGTGTACCAGGAGGATGACTTGTGGGGTGTACCGGGAGGTCCTGAGGGGTGTACCGGGAGGAGGACCTGAGGGGTGTACCGGGAGGATGACTTGTGGGGTGTACCAGGAGGATCTGAGGGGTGTACCGGGAGTATGACTTGTGGGGTGTACCGGGAGGTCCTGAGGGGTGTACCGGGAGGACCTGAGGGGTGTACCGGGAGGATCTGAGGGGTGTACCGGGAGGATGACTTGTGGGGTGTACCGGGAGGATCTGAGGGGTGTACCGGGAGGACCTGAGGGGTGTACCGGGAGGACCTGAGGGGTGTACCGGGAGGATCTGAGGGGTGTACCGGGAGGACCTGAGGGGTGTACCGGGAGGACCTGAGGGGTGTACCGGGAGGATCTGAGGGGTGTACCGGGAGGAGGACCTGAGGGGTGTACCAGGAGGATGACTTGTGGGGTGTACCAGGAGGATCTGAGGGGTGTACCAGGAGGATCTGAGGGGTGTACCGGGAGGATCTGAGGGGTGTACCGGGAGGATCTGAGGGGTGTACCGGGAGGACTTGAGGGGTGTACCGGGAGGACCTAAGGGGTGTACCGGGAGGATCTGAGGGGTGTACCGGGAGGACCTGAGGGGTGTACCAGGAGGATGACTTGTGGGGTGTACCGGGAGGTCCTGAGGGGTGTACCGGGAGGAGGACCTGAGGGGTGTACCGGGAGGACCTGAGGGGTGTACCGGGAGGATCTGAGGGGTGTAACGGGAGGACGACCTGAAGGGTGTACCAGGAGGATCTGAGGGGTGTACCGGGAGGTCCTGAGGGGTGTACCGAAAGGACCTGAGGGGTGTACCGGGAGGACCTGAGTGGTGTACCGGGAGGACCTGAGGGATGTGTCCCGGGAGGACCTAAGGGGTGTACCGGGAGGACCTGAGGGGTTTACCGGGAGAACCTGAGGGGTGTACCGGGAGGACCTAAGGGGTGTACCGAAAGGACCTGAGGGGTGTACCGGGAGGACCTGAGGGGTGTACCGGGAGGACCTGAGGGGTGTACTGAGAGGATGACTTGTGGGGCGTACCGGGAGGACCTGAGGGGTGTACCGGGAGGACCTAAGGGGTGTACCGGGAGGACCTGAGGGGTGTACCGGAAGGACCTGAGGGGTGTACCGGGAGGACCTGAGGGGTGTACCGGGAGGACTTGAGGGGTGTACTGGGAGGACCTGAGGGGTGTACCAGGAGGGCCTAAGCTAGGGGTGTACCGGGAGGACCTTGGGGATGTACCGGGAGGACCTGAGGGGTGTACCGGGAGGACCTGAGGGGTGTACCGGGAGGACCTGAGGGGTGTACCGGGAGGATGACTTGTGGGGTGTACCAGGAGGTCCTGAGGGGTGTACCGGGAGGACCTGAGGGTTGTACTGGGAGGACCTGAGGGGTGTACCGGGAGGACCTGAGGGGAGTACCGGGAGGATGACTTGTGGGGTGTACCGGGAGGTCCTGAGGGGTGTACCGGGAGGACCTGAGGGGTGTACCGGGAGGACCTGAAGGGTGTACCGGGAGGATCTGAGGGGTGTACCGGGAGGATGACTTGTGGGGTGTACCGGGAGGTCCTGAGGGGTGTACCGGGAGGACCTGAGGGGTGTACCGGGAGGACCTGAGGGGTGTACCGGGAGGACCTGAGGGGTGTACCAGGAGGATGACTTGTGGGGTGTACCGGGAGGTCCTGAGGGGTGTACCGGGAGGAGGACCTGAGGGGTGTACCGGGAGGATGACTTGTGGGGTGTACCAGGAGGATCTGAGGGGTGTATTGGGAGTATGACTTGTGGGGTGTACCGGGAGGTCCTGAGGGGTGTACCGGGAGGACCTGAGGGGTGTACCGGGAGGATCTGAGGGGTGTACCGGGAGGATGACTTGTGGGGTGTACCGGGAGGATCTGAGGGGTGTACCGGGAGGACCTGAGGGGTGTACCGGGAGGACCTGAGGGGTGTACCGGGAGGATCTGAGGGGTGTACCGGGAGGACCTGAGGGGTGTACCGGGAGGACCTGAGGGGTGTACCGGGAGGATCTGAGGGGTGTACCGGGAGGAGGACCTGAGGGGTGTACCAGGAGGATGACTTGTGGGGTGTACCAGGAGGATCAGAGGGGTGTACCAGGAGGATCTGAGGGGTGTACCGGGAGGATCTGAGGGGTGTACCGGGAGGATCTGAGGGGTGTACCGGGAGGACCTGAGGGGTGTACCGGGAGGACCTGAGGGGTGTACCGGGAGGATCTGAGGGGTGTACCGGGAGGACCTGAGGGGTGTACCAGGAGGATGACTTGTGGGGTGTACCGGGAGGTCCTGAGGGGTGTACCGGGAGGAGGACCTGAGGGGTGTACCGGGAGGACCTGAGGGGTGTACCGGGAGGATCTGAGGGGTGTAACGGGAGGACGACCTGAGGGGTGTACCAGGAGGATCTGAGGGGTGTACCGGGAGGTCCTGAGGGGTGTACCGGGAGGACCTGAGGGGTGTACCGGGAGGACCTGAAGGGTGTACCGGGAGGATCTGAGGGGTGTACCGGGAGGATGACTTGTGGGGTGTACCGGGAGGTCCTGAGGGGTGTACCGGGAGGACCTGAGGGGTGTACCGGGAGGACCTGAGGGGTGTACCGGGAGGACCTGAGGGGTGTACCAGGAGGATGACTTGTGGGGTGTACCGGGAGGTCCTGAGGGGTGTACCGGGAGTAGGACCTGAGGGGTGTACCGGGAGGATGACTTGTGGGGTGTACCAGGAGGATCTGAGGGGTGTACCGGGAGGATGACTTGTTGGGTGTACCGGGAGGTCCTGAGGGGTGTACCGGGAGGACCTGAGGGGTGTACCGGGAGGATCTGAAGGGTGTACCGGGAGGATGACTTGTGTGGTGTACCGGGAGGATCTGAGGGGTGTACCGGGAGGACCTGAGGGGTGTACCGGGAGGACCTGAGGGGTGTACCGGGAGGATGACTTGTGGGGTGTACCAGGAGGATCTGAGGGGTGTACCGGGAGGAGGACCTGAGGGGTGTACCAGGAGGATGACTTGTGGGGTGTACCAGGAGGATCTGAGGGGTTTACCAGGAGGATCTGAGGGGTGTACCTGGAGGATCTGAGGGGTGTACCGGGAGGATCTGAGGGGTGTACCGGGAGGACCTGAGGGGTGTACCGGGAGGACCTGAGGGGTGTACCGGGAGGATCTGAGGGGTGTACCGGGAGGATCTGAGGGGTGTACCGGGAGGATGACTTGTGGGGTGTACCGGGAGGATCTGAGGGGTGTACCAGGAGGACCTGAGGGGTGTACCGGGAGGACCTGAGGGGTGTACCGGGAGGATCTGAGGGGTGTACCGGGAGGACCTGAGGGGTGTACCGGGAGGACCTGAGGGGTGTACCGGGAGGATCTGAGGGGTGTACCGGGAGGAGGACCTGAGGGGTGTACCAGGAGGATGACTTGTGGGGTGTACCAGGAGAATCTGAGGGGTGTACCAGGAGGATCTGAGGGGTGTACCGGGAGGATCTGAGGGGTGTACCGGGAGGATCTGAGGGGTGTACCGGGAGGACCTGAGGGGTGTACCGGGAGGACCTGAGGGGTGTACCGGGAGGATCTGAGGGGTGTACCGGGAGGACCTGAGGGGTGTACCAGGAGGATGACTTGTGGGGTGTACCGGGAGGACCTAAGGGGTGTACCGGGAGGATCTGAGGGGTGTAACGGGAGGACGACCTGAGGGGTGTACCAGGAGGATCTGAGGGGTGTACCGGGAGGTCCTGAGGTGTGTACTGGGAGGACCTGAGGGGTGTACCGGGAGGACCTGAAGGGTGTACCGGGAGGATCTGAGGGGTGTACCGGGAGGATGACTTGTGGGGTGTACCGGGAGGATCTGAGGGGTGTACCGGGAAGACCTGAGGGGTGTACCGGGAGGATCTGAGGGGTGTACCGGGAGGATGACTTGTGGGGTGTACCGGGAGGATCTGAGGGGTGTACCGGGAAGACCTGAGGGGTGTACCGGGAGGACCTGAGGGGTGTACCGGGAGGACCTGAAGGGTGTACCGGGAGGATCTGAGGGGTGTACCGGGAGGATGACTTGTGGGGTGTACCGGGAGGTCCTGAGGGGTGTACCGGGAGGAGGACCTGAGGGGTGTACCGGGAGGATGACTTGTGGGGTGTACCAGGAGGATCTGAGGGGTGTACCGGGAGGATGACTTGTGGGGTGTACCGGGAGGTCCTGAGGGGTGTACCGGGAGGACCTGAGGGGTGTACCGGGAGGATCTGAGGGGTGTACCGGGAGGATGACTTGTGGGGTGTACCGGGAGGATCTGAGGGGTGTACCGGGAAGACCTGAGGGGTGTACCGGGAGGACCTGAGGGGTGTACCGGGAGGATGACTTGTGGGGTGTACCAGGAGGATCTGAGGGGTGTACCGGGAGGAGGACCTGAGGGGTGTACCAGGAGGATGACTTGTGGGGTGTACCAGGAGGATCTGAGGGGTGTACCAGGAGGATCTGAGGGGTGTACCGGGAGGATCTGAGGGGTGTACCGGGAGGATCTGAGGGGTGTACCGGGAGGACCTGAGGGGTGTACCGGGAGGACCTGAGGGGTGTACCGGGAGGATCTGAGGGGTGTACCGGGAGGACCTGAGGGGTGTACCAGGAGGATGGCTTGTGGGGTGTACCGGGAGGTCCTGAGGGGTGTACCGGGAGGAGGACCTGAGGGGTGTACCGGGAGGACCTGAGGGGTGTACCGGGAGGATCTGAGGGGTGTACCGGGAGGACGACCTGAGGGGTGTACCAGGAGGATCTGAGGGGTGTACCGGGAGGATCTGAGGGGTGTACCGGGAGGACCTGAGGGGTGTACCGGGAGGACCTGAGGGGTGTACCGGGAGGATCTGAGGGGTGTACCGGGAGGATCTGAGGGGTGTACCGGGAGGACCTGAGGGGTGTACCGGGAGGATCTGAGGGGTGTACTGGGAGGATCTGAGGGGTGTACCGGGAGGATGACTTGTGGGGTGTACCAGGAGGATCTGAGGGGTGTACCGGGAGGATGACTTGTGGGGTGTACCAGGAGGATCTGAGGGGTGTACCAGGAGGATCTGAGGGGTGTACCGGGAGGATGACTTGTGGGGTGTACCAGGAGGACCTGAGGGGTGTACTGGGAGGATGACTTGTGGGGTGTACCAGGAGGATCTGAGGGGTGTACCGGGAGGATCTGAGGGGTGTACCGGGAGGACCTGAGGGGTGTACCGGGAGGACCTGAGGGGTGTACCGGGAGGATCTGAGGGGTGTACCGGGAGGATCTGAGGGGTGTACCAGGAGGATCTGAGGGGTGTACCGGGAGGATGACTTGTGGGGTGTACCAGGAGGATCTGAGGGGTGTACCAGGAGGATCTGAGGGGTGTACCGGGAGGATGACTTGTGGGGTGTACCAGGAGGATCTGAGGGGTGTACCGGGAGGAGGACCTGAGGGGTGTACCAGGAGGATGACTTGTGGGGTGTACCAGGAGGATCTGAGGGGTGTACCAGGAGGATCTGAGGGGTGAACCGGGAGGATCTGAGGGGTGTACCGGGAGGATCTGAGGGGTGTACCGGGAGGACCTGAGGGGTGTACCGGGAGGACCTGAGGGGTGTACCGGGAGGATCTGAGGGGTGTACCGGGAGGACCTGAGGGGTGTACCAGGAGGATGACTTGTGGGGTGTACCGGGAGGTCCTGAGGGGTGTACCGGGAGGAGGACCTGAGGGGTGTACCGGGAGGACCTGAGGGGTGTACCGGGAGGATCTGAGGGGTGTACCGGGAGGATGACTTGTGGGGTGTACCGGGAGGATCTGAGGGGTGTACCGGGAGGACCTGTGGGTTGTACGGGGAGGACCTGAGGGGTGTACCGGGAGGATGACTTTTGGGGTGTACCAGGAGGATCTGAGGGGTGTACCGGGAGGACGACCTGAGGGGTGTACCAGGAGGATCTGAGGGGTGTACCGGGAGGATCTGAGGGGTGTACCGGGAGGACCTGAGGGGTGTACCGGGAGGACCTGAGGGGTGTACCGGGAGGATCTGAGGGGTGTACCGGGAGGATCTGAGGGGTGTACCGGGAGGACCTGAAGGGTGTACCGGGAGGATCTGAGGGGTGTACTGGGAGGATCTGAGGGGTGTACCGGGAGGATGACTTGTGGGGTGTACCAGGAGGATCTGAGGGGTGTACCGGGAGGATGACTTGTGGGGTGTACCAGGAGGATCTGAGGGGTGTACCAGGAGGATCTGAGGGGTGTACCGGGAGGATGACTTGTGGGGTGTACCAGGTGGACCTGAGGGGTGTACCGGGAGGATGACTTGTGGGGTGTACCAGGAGGATCTGAGAGGTGTACCGGGAGGATCTGAGGGGTGTACCGGGAGGACCTGAGGGGTGTACCGGGAGGACCTGAGGGGTGTACCGGGAGGATCTGAGGGGTGTACCGGGAGGATCTGAGGGGTGTACCGGGACGACCTGAGGGGTGTACCGGGAGGATCTGAGGGGTGTACCGGGAGGATCTGAGGGGTGTACCAGGAGGATCTGAGGGGTGTACCAGGAGGATCTGAGGGGTGTACCGGGAGGATGACTTGTGGGGTGTACCAGGAGGATCTGAGGGGTGTACCAGGAGGATCTGAGGGGTGTACCGGGAGGATGACTTGTGGGGTGTACCAGGAGGACCTGAGGGGTGTACCGGGATCATATACCGGACCGGACCTGGGGGATCATCAATAGTTAATGTAGTCAACTATATCATCTAGTCCAGGTTTAATGAGTAGGCTCTCATAATTGTTTGGTAGTACTTGATGGTATTAATTAATTTAGCAGCAACGTGACCTTGTGACTCGTGCAAGAAGAGCACCATCAGTGGTTAAATTTTCATAAAAAGAGTCAAGCTTTAACAGTATATTATAGTAAAATTATAAGATGCACAACCCAGCAAACAATTTTAGGTTGCCACAACATATCTGGAAAGTATTTGAAAGTATTGGAAACGTTTGTTTTATCGTATCAGATACGATATTGTGTGTGGACTTAAATAGGTTTCCAAAACTTATAACCAAGACATATGTATCTAACACTAATTTGAGATGTTGTGGCAACTTTACACTCCTAACATGAGTCATTCATAATCCATTCATATACCAATATGAATCTCTTATGAAAGGTTTGAGCCAATAATCTGAACCCTTTTCACATCTTTGTGTTTAAAGATAAATTTCTTGAAATTAAATTATATTTTATATTATATTATTTTTATTATATTTTATATTATATTATTATTTTCAATTTAAATATTAAAACCAATTGAAGGGTAAAAAAAATCTAATAATTTATATTTCTTTTATTATTTACTAACAATTATAATTATTTACTAACGGAGAGAGGGGAGGCTGTACGGCGGAGAGTGGCGGCTGTGGCGGACAGTGGCGGCGGTGGCGGATAGTGGCGGCGGGCAGACAGTGGCGGCGGCGGGCGGACAGTGGCGGCGGGCGGACAGTGGTGGCGGTGGCGGATAGTGGCGGCGGGCGGACAGTGGCGGCGGTGGCGGATAGAGGCGGCGGCGGACAGTGGCGGCGGTGGCGGATAGTGGCGGCTGTGGCGGATAGTGGCGGCGGGCGGACCGTGGCGGCTTTGGCGGCGGTGGTGGACAGTGGCGGCGGCGGTGGTGGACAGTGGCGGCGGCGGTGGTGGACAGTGGCGGCGGGGGGCGGACAGTGGCGGCGGCGGGCGGACAGTGGCGGCGGCGGGCGGACAGTGGTGGCGGCGGGCGGACAGTGTTGGCGGCGGGCGGACAGTGGAGGCGGCGGGCGGACAGTGGAGGCGGCGGGCGGACAGTGGTGGCGGCGGGCGGACAGTGGTGGCGGTGGCGGACAGTGGCGGCGGTGGCGGACAGTGACGGCGGTGGCGGACAGTGGCGGCGGTGGCGGACAGTGGCGGCGGTGGCGGACACTGGCGGCTGTGTCTGGCGGTGGTGGCGGGTGGCGGCGTCTGTGATGAGTGGTGGCGGCTGGCGGTGGTGGGTGGTGGCGGCGGCGGTGGTGGTGGGTGGTGGTGGTGGCGGCGGCGGCTGGTGGTGGTGGGTGGTGGCGGCGATGGTGGTAGGTGGTGGTGGCGGCGGCGGCTGGTGGTGGTCGTGGGTGGTGGCGGCGGGTGGTGGGTGGCGGCGGCGGCTGGTGGTGGTGGGTGGTGGCGGCGGGTGGTGGCGGCTGTGGCGGGCGGTGGCGGGCGGTGGCGGGCGGTGGCGGGCGGCGGCGGCTGTGGTGGGTGGTGACGATCGGCGGTGGGGGGGGGGCTGGTGGCGGCTGGCGGTGGGTGGTGGCGGGTGGCGGGTGGTGGTGGGTGGTGGCGGCTGGTGGTGGGTGGTGGCGGCGGCGGCGGTGATGGGTGGTGGCGGCGGCGGTGGTGGTGGGTGGTGGCGGCGGCGGCGGTGATGGGTGGTGGCGGCGGCGGTGGTGGCGGCGGCGGTGATGGGTGGTGGCGGCGGTGGTGGTGGGTGGTGGTGGCGGCGGCGGCGGTGATGGGTGGTGGCGGCGGCGGTGGTGGTGGGTGGTGGCGGCGGCGGCGGTGATGGGTGGTGGCGGCGGCGGTGGTGGTGGGTGGTGGTGGCGGCGGCGGCTGGTGGTGGTGGGTGGTGGCGGCGGCGGGTGGCGGCGGCGGGTGGCGGTGGTGGGCGGGTGGCGGCTGGTGGTGGGTGGTGGCGGCGGGTGGTGAGTGGCGGTGGTGGGTGGCGGGTGGCGGGTGGTGGCGGGTGGCGGCTGGTGGTGGGTGGTGGCGGCGGGTGGTGAGTGGCGGTGGTGGGTGGCGGTGGCTGGTGGCGGGTGGTGGCGGGTGGCGGCTGGTGGCGGGTGGTGGCGGGTGGCGGCTGGTGGCGGGTGGTGGCGGGTGGCGGCTGGTGGTGGGTGGTGGCGGGTGGCGGCTGGTGGTGGGTGGCGGCGGGTGGTGGGTGGTGGCGGCGGGTGGTGAGTGGCGGTGGTGGGTGGCGGTGGCGGGTGGCGGCTGGTGGTGGGTGGTGGCGGGTGGCGGCTGGTGGTGGGTGGTGGCGGCGGTGATGGGTGGTGGCGGCGGCGGTGGTGGTGGGTGGTGGTGGCGGCGGCGGTGATGGGTGGTGGCGGCGGCGGTGGTGGTGGGTGGTGGTGGTGGCGGCGGCGGTGATGGGTGGTGGCGGCGGTGGTGGTGGGTGGTGGTGGCGGCGGCGGCTGGTGGTGGTGGGTGGTGGTGGTGGGTGGTGGCGGCGGGTGGCGGTGGTGGGTGGCGGTGGCTGGTGGCGGCTGGTGGTGGGTGGTGGCGGCGGGTGGTGAGTGGCGGTGGCGGTGGCTGGTGGCGGGTGGCGGCTGGTGGCGGGTGGTGGCGGGTGGCGGCTGGTGGTGGGTGGTGGCGGCTGGTGGTGGGTGGTGGCGGGTGGTGGGTGGTGGCGGGTGGCGGGTGGTGGCGGGTGGCGGCTGGTGGTGGCGGCGGGTGGTGAGTGGCGGTGGTGGGTGGCGGTGGCTGGTGGCGGCTGGTGGTGGGTGGTGGCGGGTGGCGGCTGGTGGTGGGTGGTGGCGGGTGGCGGCTGGTGGTGGGTGGCGGCGGGTGGCGGCTGGTGGTGGGTGGCGGCGGGTGGCGGCTGGTGGTGGGTGGCGGCGGGTGGCGGCTGGTGGTGGGTGGCGGCGGGTGGCGGCTGGTGGTGGGTGGCGGCGGGTGGCGGCTGGTGGTGGGTGGCGGCGGGTGGCGGCTGGTGGTGGGTGGCGGCGGGTGACGGCTGGTGGTGGGTGGCGGCGGGTGGCAGCTGGTGGTGGGTGGCGGGGGGTGGCGGCGGGTGGCGGCGGGTGGTGGGTGGCGGGTGGCGGCTGGTGGTGGCGGGTGGCGGCGGGTGGCGGCTGGTGGTGGGTGGCGGCGGGTGGCGGCTGGTGGTGGGTGGCGGCGGGTGGCGGCTGGTGGTGGGTGGCGGCGGGTGGCGGCTGGTGGTGGGTGGCGGCGGGTGACGGCTGGTGGTGGGTGGCGGCGGGTGGCAGCTGGTGGTGGGTGGCGGGGGGTGGCGGCGGGTGGCGGCGGGTGGTGGGTGGCGGGTGGCGGCTGGTGGTGGCGGGTGGCGGCGGGTGGCGGCTGGTGGTGGCGGGTGGTGGGTGGCGGCTGGTGGCGGGTGGCGGCTGGTGGCGGGTGGCGGCTGGTGGTGGGTGGCGGCTGGTGGTGGGTGGCGGCTGGTGGTGGGTGGTGGTGGGTGGTGGTGGGTGGTGGTGGGTGGTGGTGGGTGGTGGCGGCTGGTGGTGGGTGGCGGGTGGCGGGTGGCGGGTGGCAGCTGGTGGTGGGCGGCGGGTGGCGGCTGGTGGCGGCCGGCTGGGACACACCCTTCACCACTGAAGGTCTGAGAACAACTAACCATATGTCTCTCTCACCCACCAGCCCAGTGTTGCCAGCTCGCGCTCTCAAAATGTTTCCTTCAAAGATTGTATATTATCTTTGAACAACAAGTTTGATTATCAAGGAAATAATGCATATATTATTGTCACATTAATACTGTGCAATATCTTATTACATTCCTGCTAAATAATTATAATTTGAAACAGGACAAAAAATCCCACATATATATAAAAACCAACATTAGAGATCACGAGGCCTAGGCCTCGCCTGTGACCACACATCCTGCCTCCCTGGCCTGCTACACTCACACACCTCACACTCTTAACTCTCTCATAATCACTCTCACTCTCTTACTCTCTGTCACTCTTACTCTCTGTCACTCTTACTCTCTGTCACTCTTACTCTCTGTCACTCTTACTCTCTGTCACTCTTACTCTGTCACTCTTACACTCTTACTCTCTGTCACTCTTACTCTCTGTCACTCTTACTCTGTCACTCTTACTCTGTCACTCTTACTCTGTCACTCTTACTCTCTGTCACTCTTACTCTGTCACTCTTACTCTCTGTCACTCTTACTCTCTGTCACTCTTACTCTGTCACTCTTACTCTCTGTCACTCTTACTCTCTGTCACTCTTACACTGTCATTCTTACTCACTCTCAGTCACCCTTACCCATTCATACTCACTCACTCTCTTACTCTCATAATCTTACTCTCAATTACTCTTACTCTCAATTACTCTTACTCTCAATCACTCTTACTCCCAATCACTCCTACTCCCAATCACTCCTACTCTCAATCACTCCTACTCTCATTCTTACTCTTACTCCTACTCCCAATCACTCTTACTCTCAATCACTCTTATTCTCATTCTTACTCTTACTCTCACTCTTATTCTTACTCCCAATCACTCTTACTCCCAATCACTCTTACTCTCAATCACTCTTACTCTCAATCACTCTTACTCTCATTCTTACTCTTACTCACTCTTACTCTCAATCACTCTTATTCTCATTCTTACTCCTACTCCCAATCACTCTTACTCTCAATCACTCTTACTCCGAATCACTCTTACTCTCAATCACTCTTACTCTCAATCACTCTTACTCTCAATCACTCTTACTCTCATTCTTACTCTTACTCACTCTTACTCTCAATCACTCTTATTCTCATTCTTACTCCTACTCCCAATCACTCTTACTCCCAATCACTCTTACTCTCAATCACTCTTACTCCCAATCACTCTTACTCTCAATCACTCTTACTCTCAATCACTTTTACTCTCAATCACTCTTAATCTCAATCACTCTTACTCTAACTCTCAATCACTCTTACTCTCACTCTAACTCTCAATCACTCTTACGCACTATTACTCACTCTTTCTCTCAGTCATCCTTACTCACTCTTACTCTGTCACTCTTACTCTCTGTCACTCTTACTCTCTGTCACTCTTACTCTCTGTCACTCTTACTCTCTGTCACTCTTACTCTCTGTCACTCTTACTCTCTATCACTCTTACTCTGTCATTCTTACTCTGTCACTCTTACTCACTCTCAGTCACCCTTACCCATTCATACTCACTCTCTCACTCTTACTCTCATACTCTTACTCTCATACTCTTACTCTCAATCACTCTTACTCCCAATCACTCCTACTCCCAATCACTCCTACTCTCAATCACTCCTACTCTCATTCTTCCTCTTACTCTTACTCCCAATCACTCGTACTCTCAATCACTCTTATTCTCATTCTTACTCTTACTCTCACTCATACTCCCAATCACTCTTACTCCCAATCACTCTTACTCTCAATCACTCTTACTCTCAATCACTCTTACTCTCAATCACTCATACTCTCAATCACTCTTACTCTCATTCTTACTCTCAATCACTCTTATTCTCATTCTTACTCTCACTCTAACTCCTACTCCCAATCACTCTTACTCCCAATCACTCTTACTCCCAATCACTCTTTCTCTCAATCACTCTTACTCTCAATCACTCTTACTCTCAATCACTCTTACTCTCACTAACTCTCAATCACTCTTACTCTCACTCTAACTCTCAATCACTCTTACTCTCATACTCACCCTTACTCTCAATCACTTTACTCTCACTCTTACTCATTCTGTCACCCTTACTCTCACTCTTACTCACTCTCAGTCACTCTTACTCACACTTACACACTCTCACTCACCTTCAGTCACTCTTACTCACTCTTACCCACTCTCGCTCACTCTTACTCACTCTAGTTAATAAGAACACGCCAATATAAGACAACAAAACGTTTTCAGATTCTTTCTCACCACTTTCCAGCAACTTTTATAATTTATATAAATTATCTTAGGGAATAATACATAAATTATATATTTAAACATGATATTAGTGTTTAGTGGAATGCATAAGGAGTCAAATTGTGTTAAAAAGAGCGATTTTTAGAAAATTTGGAAAACTACTTTTTTCTGTTCATATTATAACTAAATGGATTTTAAAGGTTTCAATCAGCCAATATATATCATTCACAATTTATTAATGAATTTTACAAAAAAACACCATAAATTTTATATTTAAACATGTAAAAACTATTTGTTTTACATTTCGAAGAAAATAATTGTAGAAAAACTATTTATAATTAAACCTTTGTGTTTGGATTTTTTGAGTAAAAGTTTCTCAAAGGCTCTCCTGCACCATTCTCAATGCAAATCATTCCCACACCTATGGGAAGAGATAGGCGAACGTTGTGTAGATGATTTGTGTTTGCTGGGAAGTGTTTCTGTTGGTGTAAATTATTATACGTTATGAGCCGTGGCTCTAGTTGTCCTGAATATTTGTGTCTCAGTATGAGGTACTATGGGACAATGCTTCCAATATTTAATTGTGTCCTAGTATAGCTACCTTGAACATCCGGTCGTTGCAATTATTTTGCCATGTCGTGTCATAGTAGTTTACAGCAAGTATCAAGGAACAGCCAGCGCATAGGTTCGAATCCTCTTCACAGCTCCTGAGGTTTTTCTCATTGATATATCACGATAATGTGATTTCTCAGTGTATCAGGTCGTTTGTTAGATTAAATGTCAGCAGCACTAGCCTAGTGATTTGAATTTGTTTATTAGATTTTATTGACAGGCTGTTTTAGGTTTAAATTATTTTTAGGCTACTGCCCGTAATTGGTATGGCGTATTTAACGTCCATATATGGGTTTGGTCCTAGGTTTTTAGGACCAAATATGTGCCATTATGTGTTAGAATTAATTGGTTTAATTATATTTTCCTTCAATAGTGGAATGAACTAGTTGCACTCTATTGAAAGGTGATCTTCTGTTCTTTAGTCTTACTGTGAGATTTTTCTACACCTACCTCCCTTAGGAGGTGGACCTCAAGCATAGAGAACTGCACACGGCAGATATTTTTACTCTAGGCAGGAGTCCAATAGAAAAAGGAAAAGCGGGAGCAAACCGCCGGGCTTCCACCACTAGCGTGAATAGGCCGCTGGTTCCTCCTAGTTAAACAGGACGTTAAAACTAATAAAGGATAACCGACGGGTTCTCACAATCAAATATTTATATTTGATGTGGCGCTATGAATTGGAATTCGAACTCCCAAGAACAGCTGTCATATCAAGATCACATCAACATTTAATCGTATAATGCAGAACAATGGGTGGAAAAATATGGTTGAAGGGTTGACATCAAAGACCGTTTTCTATAACATAACAATTTATTAATAACAAGAGACTAACTACTACATTACATCGAGTTCACGTTACGTTAATGTCCATCAAGTGTCACTATAACAAAGAGCTAAATAGCAATGACTCCGGTCCATTGCTGTGCGGCTGCACACTGACCTAACCTGAACACAGGTGTGCCCACTGCGACGCAATTTTGCAAACCAAGAAAAATTCACAAGCCTTGTTTACACCACAGTGAGTGATTCGTTACGTTATTGTCTATTCAGTGGCACTTGCAACACAGCTATTCAACAGCCCCTCGAGAAATGACAGCAGTCTCCATCTTGCTGACACTTCGGGCTGACAACTGAACTAACTGAACAATGATGCCCACTGATGACACAAGCTTGCAATCAATAGTGTCACGTTTCACGGGGACCAGATACTAAAATCACAATCTTACGGGTCCTCCAACCCTACAGCAGAGATACCCACGTAACTAGGCGGGTAGTCCAACAGTGCCTCCCCCTATCACAACCTAATGTGAACACTTTTTGCAACTCCCTACAGGAAGTTGCACTGTAAACAGTAAACAAAGCCAGGCAAGGTGGGATTCTGAGACACTACTCCAGTAATCCCTAAGTTACTTTACTCTCGTCACCAGACTGCTAAACAAAAGAGATTACCTTAATCAATTACAAAGTTGATTATGTGATTAATTACGATAATTGACTGATCACCGCAGTCAGCAACAAAGTACTTCTACTTAATCACAAACACTTGTCTCTCTTAGACAACAACATGATGGTAATCTACGTTATCATCAACACTTGTCTCTCTTAACACAAGTCATCTTGTTAACAATAACTCAAAGTCTCTTACATTACATCACACTTGACTCCTTGCAAGTATTCAGTGAGTAATTCCTAATTAATGTCGAAACGGACCACTAATTAAATCCCAATTGAGTTACGTTAACTAAGCCTATCCACTAACTTGGTAGCTTCTCAACAGTCTATGTCAAAATTTACTTTAATGAGTGTTAATTACCCTAATTAACCCTGAGCAATTAAGTAACTGTCACCAGGACCGATAATTAATCATATATAAATACGTCTCACTCCGCACTGTCCAAGGAGGTCTCATCAAACACTGTGAATTCCCGGACAAGGAGTTAATTACTCCACTAATAAACATTAGTGCATCTTAATCCACTGTCATCAGACAGGATATGATTAATATAACGAGTTATGCCAGCTCCATGACCTCGCTTTACCGAGTCATCTGAGTCATCAAGACCCCAGACGTTAATTACTCCACTAATTAACATGAACCACTAATTGCTATACCCCAGAAAGGTAATTAGTCTCGAGCAAATTACGTTAACACAAATACTGACAGTTCTTCTCCCACTATGTGAATTAATGATGAGAATGCTAATTATATAACTAGCTAGATTGGTCAATTAGTTGTCCCACGGACAATTAATTGCACTGAAAACGTATCTCAACAAGCTCAGCACTGTTCCCCTTAACAGCTCTCACACTCATCAAGTAATGTGCAGCCCCTTATAAAGTTAATTCCCATTAATTAATTCACTGAATCCTTAAGTCCTTAACACAACTTAAAGAATACAAAGTAACCCCAGATTGCATAGGTCACACTTACAGTAGCATAACAACATAAATGCACAGCCCACATACGGTTGCAGCTTCTGCAACACGTTAATTACTGGACCCACACAGTAATGACACACAGGTTAGGCAACAACAGAAGTATACCCACATTACTGCCCCTCTAATCTTGCAACAGTTGCAAGGGACTACTGTGAGCAATCACTACTACTTCAGCCAAACAATTTACGTTAATATAAAACACCGTCGCTACGCTGACAGCTGGCACTAATTTTCATAATTAGGCAATGACTAATCAATTGCTTGCTCTCATTAAGTACTGTGAATTCCCCTGAATAATCAAAGGGACCTCCTTCCATCAACAACACAGCTCCTAGGGCAGTAATGTAACGCATAACTGAAACAACACTGCCCAAATCTACAACATAATGATGCTGTCAGCATACCCCACATGCTAATGACATCATTAGGCAATAAGTCAGCAATCACATTTACTGACTCACCACACAACACCGTATATGTATATAACATGCAAATGAAAACACATGGAAATGGCATTAACTTAATCAATGAAAATTATATCAATAGATAAATTATACAGACCTCAGGGTATCCACTGACAACCCTACAACACTGGCCTGCCTACCTCTGCAATGATATAATTAACATGTGGCAACATGGCATTAATCTAGACTCTGAACGATTATATAGAATCGACAGACTTGGATCACTTACATGGTAAATCTCTACACTGACCGGTTATATACTCGAGTCAGTCTACACACAACATATAGCTATATACATCTACACTTGGTACTGTGTATAACATCCATCTCCAGGTACATCACAACCAGTCACCTGAAAGTCAGTACAGACAGCGGTTCGCTCAGCTGTTTTCCCTCGCCTGGCAGGTGCTATATGACCACACAGCTGTTACCGGAATTAACAAGAGACCTGAGACACTGTAATAATTATTATTGTGTACTCACGATTTCCACTCTCATTACATTCTGTGCCCCGGTCACTACCTCGCTGGCTGAAGAACACCTAGCTTGCTCCACGTGCGTCGACTAGGTGTGGTGCTAGGGTGTCCAGGGCAGGTGGACATGAGCCATGAGCCACATGAGCATGAAAACAGTTACAAAATTAAGTGAAAATATAAAAAAAAATAAAAAATATACTATACTCAGGAGATGAGCGGAATAGTAAACACACAGCTCTAATTCCAACGCAATTCTCACAAAATAATTAAATCAAAATGAAAATATATCAAAATCTACGAAAATTCAATTTATCAGGGCAATCAGAAACATTGAAATGGAAATGTAACATACTTAGTATAGCATGTTTGTTGCTCTTACATACAACAGATGGCACTGTTTTTCAAGAAATGCATAGTTTTACCTGTCAAGGTGTCATCTATTAGTTATACTTACGAAATTAACAGCATGGATAAACAACACAGCTCAATTCCAACCTAATGTCACACAAAATATTTCAATAAAAAATAAAATAAATCGAAATCTATGAAAAAAATTGATCAATGCATGATCAACTGATCAGAATTCTTGATATATTTAGTATAGCGTGCATGTTGCTATTATGTGCAACAAATGGCGCTGTTTTTCATAAATGCGTCCTTTTACCTGTCACATGGGTGGCATCTATATAGTTGGTATATAAAAAGACGCACCTATTTGAATGAAGCATTGTGTCAAAATTTCAAAGCAATCGGTGAAGAACTTTCAGAGATTACAAGTGTGTGTTGCTCTTACGTCCAACATATAGCGCTGTTTAAAAAATAAAAAATATGTTTTTTTCCTGTCACAGGTGTGGCATGTATATAGTACATATATAAAAAGATGCGACAATACGAATGCAATTTGTGTCAAAATTTCAAAGCAATCGATAAAGTGGTTTCGAAGATTTCCCATCGCAAGAAAAAGTTTTTCAGAAAAAGCTATGTTTTTTACCGTCACAGACGCGACATCTATATACTATGTATATAAAATCCTGCTCGGATGCTTATGGAACGTTGTGTGAAAATTTCAAAGCAATCGGTGAAGAACTTTCGGAGATTAGTGGTTATGAACAAATGAACATTTCCATTTTTATTTATATAGATTAGTATTAGGATAGGCTGCATGGCAGCTAGTATTTACGACTGTTGGAGAATACAATGTGTGGACGACGTGGCAGTCGGTGAGGAAGTCGACGTTGGAGAAGTAGCCCCCCTTCCATTTAGAGAGTGTGAGACCCCCTTATTTGAATCTGCCCAGCTGAGTATTTCTCGGCACTCTGCACTTCAATGCAGTTCTCGGCGTACTATGCAAGGCCCGATTAGCTTAATAGGCCGAGTGGTTCTCTTTTTTTCAACAAATTGTTTCCAATTAGTTTATTTGAATTATTATTATCATATTATATTAAGAACACAAATTATTGACTTACTTATGTTAGCTTAGGTTAGGTTTATGCTAGGTTAGGTTAGGTTAGGTAGGGTAGGTTAGGTTCGGTTATATATCTATGTTAGTTTTGACTCAAATTTAAAAAAATGAACTCATACATAGTAAAATGTATAGCTTAGTCATTTCATAAGAAAAAATTAGAAAAATATATAAATTCATGAAAATTTGGCTTATTAGGCAAATCGGGCCGGGCTCAGTAGGCCGAAAAATGCATTCTGGCTACTAGGTTTATTTATTTATTTATTTATTTATTTATATATATACAAGAAGGTACATTGGGTTTGTGAGAATACATTGGATAGTACAGTAGTTACATTCTTGTAAAGCCACTAGTACGCGCAGCGTTTCGGGCAGGTCCTTAATCTAGCAAATAATTTTAAGTAGGTAATTTCTATCAGAATTGATAAATGATAAAGATACATTGCAAGAGAAAAATGAGATGAGAGAGCTTAGTAAGTATATTAGAGCACATTGTTATATTAAAGCTCTGATTGATTACATTGACAGCTTGATTAGTAATTTAAACAAGATTAATAGACACCATACAGCAGATTGACAGCACATATAAGACAACAATGATCACAATGGTAAAGATGTTCAGATTGGGTAAATAAAGATTGGGAGACTGGGTAGCAAAAGATATAGATAAACAAGATTTATAAACACCATACAGCAGATTGGTAGCACATATAAGAAGACAGCAATGATCACAATGGTAAAGATGTTCAAATTAAGAATATAAGGGCAGGGAGAGTGGGTAGCAATAGATACAGTGCAATTTTAAGGCGAAAAGTGAAAACTATGAAGATGAAATTAGGTACTTTTTAGTATTATTTTGAATGATGTAAAAGTTGGACAGCTTTTCAATTCAATAGGGAGTGAGTTCCATAAACTGGGTCCCTTTATTTGCATAGAGTGTTTACACAGATTAAGTTTAACTCTGGGGATATCAAAGAGATATTTATTTCTAGTGTGGTCATAATGGGTCCTATTACATCTGTCCAGGAAGAGTTTCAGACAAGGATTTGCATTTAAGAACAGGGTTTTGTAAATGTAGTTGACACAAGAGAATTTATGGAGTGAGATTATGTTTAGCATGTTTAGGGAGTTAAACAAGGGGGCTGTGTGTTGTCTGAAAGCAGAATTTGATATTATTCCGATAGCAGATTTTTGCTGGGTGATGATGGACTTAAGGTGGTTTGCAGTGGTTGAACCCCATGCACAGATACCATAGTTGAGATAGGGATAGATTAGTGCATAATATAGAGAGATGAGAGCAGAGTTAGATACATAATATCTGATTTTGGAGAGTATACCAAATGTTTTAGAGACTTTCTTAGTTATAGTGTTATTGTATAGACATAGTGTTGTATGTGGGTACTGAAGTTGAGTCTCTTGTCTAGGAATAGGCCAAGAAACTTGGCCTATTAGGTATGACATATATATATATATATATATATATATATATATATATATATATATATATATATATATATATATATATATATATATATATATATATATATATATATATATATATATATATATATATATATATATATATATGTCATACCTGATAGGCCAAGTTTCTTGGCCTATTCCTAGACAAGAGACTCAACTTCAGTACCCGCATACAACACTACATATATATATATATATATATATATATATATATTATATATATATATATATATATATATATATATATATATATATATATATATATATATATATATATATATATATATATATATATATATATATATATATATATATATATAGTGACGGTAACGCGTTGGTGTTCGGCTGTTCAAAGCTAGGGGTATGGCCTCGTCACATAGAATAAAAAAAATAGAAAATCTGGAACTTCGTCTGTGGTAAGGTAAGGAGAAGACACACAAAACACAAGTAAATTTTAACAATGGAATTTTAATTACGTTAGATAAACAAAACATGAATAAAATGGACATACAAATTCGTATAATAAAATCAATCAATCAAAATAATAAGAAGAATTAAATGAAAAAATGAAAAGTTACGTTAAGATAAGTGAGCAATAACAAGCTGTGCAATATACAATAAAATGAGAGGTGCAGGAATATTGGCTTTAAGCTATCACCTCTCTTAGTACACGTAAGCCAGAGCTTAGTCTACCAGGAAGAAGTGTTAACCGTATGAAAGCACTGAATATTCTGAGGACTGAGGTCGTGGCGGCCCCAGACATCAAGTAGTATGGTGGGTGGAGTGCAGTTGCAGCCAGACCGGCGGCCAATCAGCGAGGAGCCGGCAACAAGACAGGTAGTTTGGCGGTTTGAGGTGAAGCAGGTGTTCCTGGCTGCATACGTTTTGCTCTCTGGCAAACCTTGGATATGTTGTTGTCGTTGTTGGACATTTCTTCCATAGTAGTTTTATATAGATGTATCGACGTATTTTTGGAGGGAAGAGCAGGCTCAATCTCTTGAAGGAGATTATCGTCACAATATATATATATATATATATATATATATATATATATATATATATATATATATATATATATATATATATATATATATATATATATACATATATATATATATATATATATATATATATATATATATATATATATATATATATATATATATATATACATATACATATATATCAATATAGTAAACCTTATATATCCCTGATATATAAGGATTCCATTATTCTCATTCTTATATATCAAGAAGCTGCGGCCTCTGGTAAATAGGAACCTTTCGGCTGTTCAGTTGTACACTGTATAGTGCACTGTAGGTCTTGTAATTTGATTTATAGTTTATACTGCCAATTTTTATTTTATTCTATTTTTTTAGTTTTGAATGTTTTGTCTTTTTTACTTATTTCAAGTGTTGATATTGTATTATTATAGTCTTTTATTTAAGACATATAATACATTATATGGTGTTTAGTTTTGTTTGATATTTTAGTTTTCATAAGGTTTTGGTTAGTATTATATAATTGTCCTCTATTTTGCTTGCGTTTTATATACATTTGTTGCAAGTGTGAAGTCATTATTATAATAGTTGAATTTGTATCCATGGGTTAAGTATCAAGTTTCACTCCATTTGATCACTTCACGTAAGTTTAATAGTGTGGTTTGTTTTAGAAGTTAATTGTTTATTATAATTTCATTAATTTTTTATTTAGCTTTTATTATCAATGTAATTGTAATGAAGTTTTTTTCTTTTTGATCCCTTTAAGTAAGCTTAAGTGCTTTGTTTTATAATTTTTGTCGTTTGATCATCCTCTTCTTATGCTAGGTAATTTTATTCAGTAAAAGTTCTTTGTTTGCTAGTTATTTTATTGGTACTGCTGTTTTTTTTCTTTTAGATCTGATGATGAATTCGAGAAGAATTCGAAACGTTATGCATTTTAAAGTAAAATATCTGAAACAAGATGTTCATTATATCATTGGTTTTCCTATTCATTTTATAATTAAGATTCTCGAAGGGAACATCGATCATAAAATTTTTATATATAGCTTTTATTATCTAGCTTTATCATATATCATATTTAGCTTTTCATTATGCGAACAAGCTTGAATTGGTCCCAAGCCAATATGCAACTGAAAACTTTACACCCCAGAAGGATTCGAACCCAGACAGCCAGGAACACTCTGCACTTTGGCGTACCTGGTTCCTTAACCGCTTAACTATTCTGACTGTGCTAAAAATGTTGGAAGTCGTGAGATTATTTACCCAACATCAGACAGTGCTCGGTGATTAACTTGAGCATAGATATTTCATTGAATCATCTCACTTAGTGGGGTCACTTGAGCTATTGACCGGGATAGGGATCAGCTATTTTAATTATTGAACGTGAATAAACCAGTAGTGAAGCATGTTACACTGTTTATAATGAGGTGCTTGAATTTCATCATGAATGATTTGGTAATGTTTTAACATTTGTTCTAAATAATGCAGTAACAGACAACCATTTCTCTTAAAGTATTCCCTTTGAAACTTGTTCAATTCATGCCAAGGAATCTAATGAAGGTTACTGTGGTGTACAGTTATCAGCCCTTAAGACATTGGCTTTAAGATCTAGTCAATGGCGTCCTTCCGATGAAAACGATGCACAATCTTATCAGAAGAACCTCATTCCCTATGCGAAAAATCGAAATACGTCTCAATTGAAAACAGCTGCAGGTGTCTTAATCAATGCTCCACCACTGTCGTAGAATTATTCAACATCAGAATATAAACTTCAATCCAGTAAACGCTTTCGTAAATAATACGATAGTCAAACAGATCAATGCCATAGTCATGTCCACCACCAGATATTGGATTTTATACTTGATACACAAATTGTTACCCAATCCAGTAATGATGAATTATTGGACGTATTTGCTCTCACGAGAGGGAGTAGCATTCTTATAGACGATTTGGGTTAACAAGAATATATGGATGTAGATAGAGGTTATAGCATAAATGTTGTTCCACAGTCAATCCTCGAAAAAAAATTATTTGTCAACAAAGCGGATGTAGTCAGAAAATGTATCACTCATTGAGCAGGATACTACTACTTATAATTCTTTGGATGTTATAATAAATCATTTAGACTCTGAATTTTCCGATTTATTAATATTATTCAAATATGGAGCCATTACTATAACCGAAATTGAAGTTACAACTAAAGTGCCTAAAATATTTCATGACTGAAAATATTTATCAGAAAACATCCTCCGTGACGCTCTTCAAGAAGTATTGTCGGTAATGATGGCCGGAGCGTCAGCTCAACAAATTGTAGCTAAACTTTTGGTGATGATCATTCGATCATCTTTGCTCGATTTGGGCATTAAATTTTCATTGCGGCTTTTATCTAGCCTCTTGACTTTATTTTAAGTTATTTTATCAGTGGGACTAGTTTTGTTACCATTAGAATTATATTTATCTTTCAATAATATTGAAGGGTATAATAAAGAAATGACCCATACTACATTAGACAACATTCGTAAGGAAATAATTAATAAATTGGAACAAGACCAGTTTGGAATCTTGGAATTTGGGTCAATATATTGACCCAAATTCAATTCCATTTCAATGTTTCTGATTGCATTGTGACGGTAAAGCGTTGGTGTTCGGCTGTTTCAAAAGCTAGGGGCAGGGCCTCGTCACATAATAGAAAAAAAAGAGAAAAGCTGGAGCTTTCGTCTGTGGTAAGGTAATGGGAAGACACACAAAACACAAGTAAATTAACAATGAAATTTTAATTACTCTAGGAAAACAAGACATGAATAAAGTTAAGCACATAAAATATAAAAGACAAGTCAACAAAGAAAATAATATGAATAATCACTGGCAAATGAAAAGTTACATTAAGACAAGTGAGTTACAGTGATAGCAAAATATATATTAGTGGTGGTGCTGGAATACCGGCTTCGAGCTGCCACCTCCCTTAGTACACGAAAGCCAAGGCTTAGTCTACCAGCGAGAGATGTCAACTGCAAGGAGCACTGAAATATTCTGACAATACTGGAGCACTGCAGCCCAGACATCAACTTGTGGCGGAGGGCGGAGGGCAGGTGCTATGGGACACCAGCCAATCAGCGACAGGCAGGCAAAGGACGATCAGTTTGCTGGTTACGGCGGTGGTAGCTAGCAGGTGTGCTGGATACGTTTTGCTCTCTGGGCAAAACATTTGGCGATACTTGCTGGACGTATCTTCTATATTATTTTGTATATTTACGTACTGATGAATGGAAGAGCAGGCTCAATCTCTCTTGAAAGAGATTATCGTCACAACTCTCCCCCGAAGCCTGCGGTTCTGGAAGAAGTACGTCGTCATGTGGTGGAGTAATAGGTGGAGTTGCTTCTACTTCATAAACTCTGGAGAGGGCGTCGGCTATGATGTTGTCAGAACCCTTGATATAGCGGATCTCCAGGTTGAAATCTTGTAGATATAAAGCCCATCGTAGAAGACGCTGGTTAGTGAATTGGGCTTGATGTAAGAAGCGGAGAGGGTTGTGGTCTGAGAAGATGGTGGTAGACCTGGCACCTTGTAGGTATGGAGCAAAGTGCTGGAGATTCAGGACGATGGATAGTAGCTCCTTTTCAATAGTGCTGTAGTTCCTCTGGTGGGGTTTCAATTTGTAGCTGTAGTAGCTGACAGGTAGAACCTCCTCGCCTCGTTGCTGCATCAGGACACCACCAACGCCGGTACCACTGGCGTCGGCATGAAGGACGAAAGGTGGCGGAAAATCCGACACCATTTAATAATCATACAGATAATAGCTGTATTGTATAAACAAGTTAACCATAGAAAACGTAACTTGTAGTGGAATTACCGTCTATAGAAAACGGGATATCATCACCACATACCATTATAAATTCACCAGCTATTCTGCTGGGAATTATTCTTAAATACATTAGTCTTTGGACTTTACCATCATAAAACATTTCATATAAATTAACTTAATTATCAATATTAAAGTAGAGTAAATGTGACCCTTCTATCACTTTCTGTCATCTGGACAATGAAAGCCAGGCGTCAGTGAGGAAGGAGGGGCAGACATTGTTATATTAGACCAGAGGCTCACGGGAGCAAATTCGGCTCCTGTTAATTTTACTTGGACGTAGTGTTATGGAAACCAAAGGTGTACTATTATCAACACGCTATCAACAAATCAAGTTAAGTGTTCTTCCGAAACCCATGTATCTTTCATTTATGGCCATTAATGTCATTATATAGGGTGGACCGGTTAGAGCATGTGGTAGCCTCAAACTAAAGGTAATTAAGCCAGGTCTTCATTGTTCCATGTACAGTATTTTCTCTGATATACCTGTCATATATATAGGATTCTGGCTTTACAGCTAGCGCCCTTTTGACAGGTCAAGATGAGGAAGCATGCTTTGTGCATCAGTTACCAGGGTGATGGAAGCTACCTCAAAGAGGGAAAATGTGGTGTCTACACCCTAGTTATACCTGGTGGACTAACCTGCTGTTCTATAAGATAAGGAACCTCTTCAATGTGTGTAGTTAATACTGTAGTTTGATTGGCTGCATATATATAAATTCATTTAATATAAACCCCTCCTAATGTGTAGAGGATTGATTTGTGAGATTATGAGATTATTGCAGAAATACAGTCCACTTATCATTATACAAATTGCTATCGAAGTATACAAATTAACGTAAATATAAATTCATATAATTTAAATAAATATAAATCTCACAGGTCGGTTCCCACATTATTTGGTCCTTCGAACCGGATTATTCGGTCCTTTGAACCCACATTTGGTCATCTTAGTACCGGATGAACCAGTTAACCAGTGGATTCATTAAATATACTAGTGCAGTGTGATTTAAACAAAGGCCAGCAGTCAAAGACGGCAGCGTAGCCTCGAGGGAGCTCAGGAGCCTCCCTCAGCCCAGTTAAGCCTTAGTCAGCGGTTTCATGTACACCCACAGATTTGGTGGCGTGTTATTCTGTGAAATGACAGCGCTAATATAGAAGCCAGCCAAATTAGTGACTGTGTCGCGAGATTGTTCACGGATTTCGTGGTGTTTATTTCGCGAGAGATTATCTACGAATTTTGTGGAGTTTATTTCGCGAGGTCACTAATAATATTCAATACTTCTTGATAATATTAGAAGTTTCATAGAGGCAATTAAGAGGCTATTATCAATAATTGTGTATATTATTTCTCCAAAATAGAGAATTATTTAATATATATTGCACTAGTGATCACAGTATAATATTTACTAATTGCCAACCCACAACAGGGTAGGATATTTACCATTGACTAGTTGAACAATTATCGTTCATCCTAGTCCCATTATTACCATAGTCAGTTGTACTATATTCAACAACCTAACACCATTAATGAATGGTCCAAACCCTATTTTGGGTGTAATTTTTATCAACTCGAGTTGAGTAGTATATATAATAATTTACTTATGATCAATACACCTTTGAGTGATTAATTAGTGTCTCTACCATCCTAGGGTGATATAGAAGAGCTAACCTAAAGGTACTTCCAGTGACACTGGTTTATCACTCAAATCATTAGTGTGTATGATTGTATATATATAATGTGTATTAATTTTAAGTGCTAACCTCTAGTAGAGGTAGGATTATTGCCTAGTGAGTGAATTTTACCCTAGGCTACCATTAGAGCTTGTTCAGCATTATGAGCAGCCCAAGTACAAGTCCCACAAGGCTTCACCAACTAGCCAGTATGGATAATGCAGGGAGAATGAAAAGAACCCTTGCAGGTCTTAAAGGCCACTTAACAAGACAGATCAAGAAATGTGAAGATTTGTCACAACAATCTCAAGTTGATTATGCTGACCTGGAAGGCTATTATCAAGCAGCTGCAGGTAAATTTGAGCAAATCAAATGCCAAATAGCAACATATGTGGCTGAACTTGCCAACACCAATTTATCAGAAACAGAAATAGACGACATTATGGTTGATCTTGCGAATTATGAAGATCAAAATCAGGCCACGTTACAGCCTTATGTCAAATTAATTGCCCAGAACAAGGCAACAACAACAGCAACAACAACAACAGTTGCATCTAATACGAGTCAAGCAGAAGCTCGACTCCCTCCAATTAATTTACCCACTTTCTCAGGAAAAAATGAGGAAGATTGGGACTAATTTTGGAACAAATTCATTGACCTTGTAGACTCAAAACAATCTTTACCAAAGAGTAGTAAATTCTCTTATTTGCAAGGCCAATTATCAGGTGAGGCTAAAACAGTAGTATCCCATCTGAGATTAACTAATGACGGCTATGTGGGATATTTGGGCTTGATTCTGATTAATTAATAATTAAATTAGTAAATTAAATTACGAAGGACCACCCGCTTTTAAAGTAAAGAGGGAAACTGAGAATTTCAGATCATTAGATAAAATTCTAGAGAAAACCAGTGACTGGATATAACTAGAAAGCATGATCATAAGAATAATTAATGGGCTGTATTATTAAAGAAACAAACTTCAAACACCTACATTGGGGGGTTATTACTGGAGGTAAGTACGTCCAGGAATCAGTGTGGTTCGTTCACTAATTCAATTAATAATAATCTAATCCTATAAATAATGCTGAATATAATATCATTCACATAAAGAAGAGCATGAATATGAGCATAGTAATGAGTTACAGTAAATCACACATTAATATCAAACATTCTGAATAAAACAAATTGCAAGGAAATGGATAAAAAGAAATAAGCCTTAGCTTGTAGCAGATTCCTTTAGATAACCATGGAAGTCCTCTTAATCTCCAAGTTCGGTACACTGACGAATGGTACGGTTCAACATGGAGAAGACAGCATGAGGAATTCTTCTCTCGAGCTGCAAGATAAATAACTACCAGTAGCAATTGATTTAACTACTCAATTCGTATTCAAAAATATTAATATCTACAGATGGAATTCTAATCACCTGTTATTAGGTGTTATCCTGCTGCTTAACGAACAATCACCCTGCTATTATTAGACCTGTAAATGATGCATCAAATAAAGGGTACTTAGCTGTGGGCACTGTATAAGTATTAAGATTGCCGTAATTTCGCATCCCAGGCTCCGGTGAACCTATCCTGGATTGTGATGCGTTTCAAGCTGGCTGATCACGTGTCGTCAGGAACCAAGTCTAGGGGTCCCTTATTTAACACCAGCACTAGTTGAAGATATTATTCTGCAAGGTCATTCACGCCTCACAGTGGCGGCTTTCATCTGTGGATGGATCACACCTGTCCTATTTGCTGGACAATGGTGTCTTTTATGAGTACGGTAAGCGCAGCTTTGCCTCCTTTCGGCCCTGCACGTGTCCGTGTACATACTGAGGGGGATGGCGTCCCTCCAACCCACGCCGAGTCGACGTTCATAACACAAATTATTGTCACGAACATTAATATTTCTCGCATTCGCGCTTGAAACTCTAAAGACTGGACGGGTTTATTATTTAGAGGAACGAAATATTATTATTTACCGATTTAAGAATAGTAAATATATAAGGGAGAGGAATTAATGTCTCCCCATGGCATTCATTGATGACGTTAACACTATCGCGAGGTAGACGCTATGATTCTAACGCTCTATTCGGCTTTTAGTTAGAGAACAATTCGTCTGCAATCAGTTGTCATACAGAATGCTTTAATTATGGAGAATCGTATTTAATTCTCACACAAATTGAATATAATGTGTTTTACTGTAAAGAAATCTGACGCAATACTGGCGTCAGGTGACGTGAGAATTCTAGCCTAATGCACAGATGAATTATTAGTACATGAGAATTCTACGAGTTGTTAATTTTACTTAATACAATATTTAATATGGTTAGTAATAAGTAATGAGAATACAACAATGCTGTATTCGGTGTTGGAAATATCCAACATAACTCCGGGGGGAGGATCTTAGGGTCGCAGTGTACTGTGTTGTACTGACCTATCCCGAAGTGATATTAAGATTAATACATTAGTATGTTAGTATGTTAGTATGTTAGTACACACATAACGAACGTCCCGGATTTATTAAGGACTTACAAGAATTTGAGTCTTGCTATTTACATGTCAACTGAAACATGTTGTTTGTAGCCTACACAATATTTAGAATTCAACTCTCCCAATTTAAATTAACAGAATCTACGGTGATGCGATATCCTGGGTCATAGTGACGTGTAATGTTTCGTTACGTGATATCACATCGTAGCATCATCACAGTTATCTCAGTGGGAAGTGAAGGAAATTACTCTTCTTCCGAGTTGTAATAGGCTTGCAGTTTCCCTTAGTGGAAACATGCATTGAATATTGAGACATTAAATGATTAAGTTATCGGTAATCAGGAACACTCTAAAGCTCACAATAAACTCACCAACTAGGGTCGCAGTGACATGTAATGGTGCATTACGTAGCTGCTGAATCGTAGGTAAACTCAGAATAAGTTCCTAAGAACTGATAACACTATTTTATGATTATACAGTAAAGTGTTACTAGTCATTTAAGATCAAGGAGACTATGACACTACAGTAAGGTCTCTGTCTAGGGTCACTGTGACTTGTAACTATTGAGTTACTAGACAATAACATCACGCAGCATCACGATCAACTCAAATTCAAATGAGGAAATTGAATTAAATGTGCACTGCCGTGCAGTAGTCATGCTGACTGATGGTACAACTAATTTGCTAACTAGCTAAAATAATAGAAAGTAGAGAACTGAAAAGTTTATTCATTAAGATCAAGGAAAATTCTGAGTCGACAGTGAGATTAGTAGCCTAGTCATTCTGACTTATGAGCTAATTAAATGGCAGCTCATAGGCTTGACACTGTAAACTGGTTAGTACGAAATCACCTTTACATGAATTTGAGTTTATTAAATCAGTCTCTATAAGTATAGTCAACTGTAATTAATGGTGAGTACAGATTAGGCTAGTACTCAGTTGACACTACTAAAGTCCCTAAACCTACCTAAATAAATGGTTTGAATTTCTAACCTACCTAAGTGAGGGACTAAGCTAATTGTGAGCAAAAATGTACTCGAATTAACATTGTGAGCAGTATTGAGCTCATTAACAGGTCGAGTTATATAGAACTCGTGAACATGGTGAGCTACAGTGAGCTCGTCAGCAGTGCTGACAGGGTGAGTTACAGTGAACTCGTCAACAGTGTTGACAGGGTGAGCTACATTGAGCTCGTTAGCAGTGCTAACAGGGTGAGTTGCAGTGAACTCGTCAACAGTGTTGACAGGGTGAGCTGCAGTGAGCTCGTCAGCAGTGCTGACAGGGTGAGCTACAGTGAGCTCGTTAGCAGTGCTAACAGGGTGAGTTACAGTGAACTCATCAACAGTGTTGACAGGGTGAGCTGCAGTGAGCTCGTCAGCAGTGCTGACAGGGTGAGCTACAGTGAGCTCGTTAGCAGTGCTAACAATACAATACAATTTTATTTAGGTAAGGTACATACATACAATAAATATTTACAAGGATTGTTTGACTTATAGGTAGAGCTAGTACATACAATGCCTAAAGCCACTAATACGCAAAGCGTTTCGGGCATAAACAGGGTGAGTTGCATTGAACTCGTCAACAGTGTTGACAGGGTGAGCTGCAGTGAGCTCGTCAGCAGTGCTGACAGGGTGAGCTACAGTGAACTCGTTAGCAGTGCTAACAGGGTGAGTTGCATTGAACTCGTCAACAGTGTTGACAGGGTGAGCTGCAGTGAGCTCGTCAGCAGTGCTGACAGGGTGAGCTCGTTAGCAGTGCTAACAGGGTGAGTTACAGTGAACTCGTCAACAGTGTTGACAGGGTGAGCTACAGTGAGCTCGTTAGCAGTGCTAACAGGGTGAGTTGCAGTGAACTCGTCAACAGTGTTGACAGGGTGAGCTACATTGAGCTCGTTAGCAGTGCTAACAGGGTGAGTTGCAGTGAACTCGTCAACAGTGTTGACAGGGTGAGCTACAGTGAGCTCGTTAGCAGTGCTAACAGGGTGAGTTGCAGTGAACTCGTCAACAGTGTTGACAGGGTGAGCTACAGTGAGCTCGTCAGCAGTGCTGACAGGGTGAGCTACAGTGAGCTCGTTAGCAGTGCTAACAGGGTGAGTTGCATTGAACTCGTGTTATGATCTCAGCCTGCAGGAGAAACGAGTCTCCCTCCTTGAGAGTTATTCAGCAAGCCTGACCAGATTAGAAGGTCTAGTAAATATTGAGGTAATAACCCATATGTAAAATGGTTGTTTGGATATGTATAACAGTTTGAGATTATGGGCAATGAAGAAGAAAACAGATAAATGACTGGCGAGGAGATGTGGACATTTTGCTGGAGGCGTGAGGCTCGCTTCCGGAGGACCTTGACCTCACTTGAGTGCCAGACATCGCAGGGGGAAGCTGCGCTCCGTGAGCTCCCGCCAGAAGGGAACCCCTAGTGATATATCTCGAAGAGAAGAGAAGTGTGTAGACGTGCCAGCTGTGGAACCGAGCTGGGAACGTTGTGGTATCAAGTCCTGGTCGACGAGCAGAGTTTAATAAGCTACTCACAGGCATTTTCGTGGGCTGTGTGGAGCGCCCTGACCAGACGCCGTCAGAGGGAAAGCGCCCTCGATCAGTTAATCTGTGGTAAGCACGATATACGCCAGTTCATTGTGATTGCTTGTAGTTGGTCGTGTGCCCAGCGACAGTAGCAATGTTTATTTATAAGTTAGACATGTTTTAATAAGGCAGAAAGCCTGAAATAGGAGAGTGAAGAGGGAGGAGCACGGAGCGACGTCCATCCCCTCTGAGCTCTGACCGACGACTGAGGGAGCCCGGCTCCTGATGGAGGAAGACCCTCCCAGCGAGTGAGGACCGCCGCCAGGCGAGGTGGAGTATGGACCCGCCCAAAGCGGGGGAGTCCACTCTCACTGTATGTAGAGGATAGATAAAGGTTTGATGCAAGCATATTGTGTGGTTATTTTTGTTTATGTGTTAAAGGGGAACATTTTATTGGAGTGTCGATGGGTTGCAGGTTTGTCTTTTGGGGAAGAAGTTGCTGAGAACTTCGAAGCCAGCAGATGAAGTAGCTGATGAGACTCCAAGGTAGTGGAGCAGAGGACCTCGAGCTGTGAGGAGAAGCAGCAGTGAAGAGGAGTGTCACGTGCTTCTGTAGAGGTGGAGAAGCACCATAGTTGCTCGGGGAAACTTCATGGTGTAGCAGCCAAGAGAGCTGTGGAGGACCCTAACAGAAGGGTGAAGCACCGTACTTGCTCAAGGAAACTTCATGATAGCAGCCTGGAGGAGCTGCAGAGGATCCTGGTAGTGAAGCCCGGAAGAACCTAAGGATATTAGGGTAGTGAACTACCAGAGGTGGAAGGGGAAGTTCTGGTGGATTACTTATAGGGAGTTGATAGTGTTTGGTTGTCATTAGCGTGCAAGACGCAGTGAGAGGTGAGTGACTGTTTGCATTCTTATGTCAAGGAGTGATTTATTCTGAAGCTTAAAGTTGCAGTCGTAGGCTTGATTACCTACAGATGTATGTGCTCGAGGACTGACAGTGATCGATTAATCATTGTTGTGTATCAATGAACATTTATACTGATATATGTTATTGCATTCAAATGCTGGTTTTCTATATATACATTATCTTGCTGATAGTGCAACAGTGTATGTAGGCTTGATCAACTTGAGGAGGTTAATAGTATCAGGTGGTGAACCAGGAGATAGGATACCACTTGATAAGCTGATAATAGAGTTCTGATGGTGTTGGAGTGCAACCTGATTGTGATATTATAGAGTATAGGATTCATTATTATTATATGTGTGTATGTATCGTGTATGTGCTTTGTCCAGTAAATGTGTCACAATTTGCTGGTGTTTGCCCTTGTCCTAGTGAGGCTTCCCAAGAGGTAGTAAAGAAGGAGAGAGAGAGAGAGAAAGAACCAAGAACCACTGCTTTGGACAGGGTAGAAGGTAATACTAATAAGCCAAAAAGGGGATCGAGGAGATCATATTACCTAAGGAGAGAGTGGGGAGTCACAGCGGCTCGAGTGGGTGTGTGCACGTGACAACGAGGCTAGGTGTTGGAGCCGCATCCCCTAAACGTGTGACGTTGAGCCCCTCTCCAAGAGCCAGAAGCGCCAAGGGTGATCTCCTAGTATAAGCACTCTGCAGAGTTGTGGGTTGGGTTGTCCATAGAGAAGGATCAACGACGACAACACCAACCAACCCACAGTCTATAATAAATTGGGGGCCTGTGTCCGGGAGAGTGAACTGACACACCCACACCCTGTCCAAGAGTGGATTTGTACACCCCTGCTGAGATAAACTGTGTGACCGCAGGTGTACACTCTCTCTCTTGGGAAGACTCACAGGACAAAGATGGATAAGGTGCAAGCGTTTGTGGAGTCAGGCAAGCCTGAGGACTTAGAAGGTTGCACGAGGGATCAATTGAAACAAATAGCAGAAAAATGTGGCATCAGGTTGAAAGCATCTAAAGTAGCTGGGATGAAGGATGAGATCCTGAGGCAGTTAAGAGCCAAAAATGAAGCGGCAGAACAAGGAGCCCAGAAAGGTGCTGAAAGTGGAAAGGAGGATGATGGGCAGGATGAAGTGAGATCCCAGGGATCGAGTAGGAGCAGCAAGAGTAGCCGCAGTAGTAGGAGTAGCCGAAATAGGAGCTTGGAGAGATTCCAGTTAGAGCTCCAGATCCAACAACAGCGTGAGGAGAGACAGTTCCAGCTGGAAAAGATGAAATTAGAACTCCAGATAAAAGAGAAAACCAGACTGGAAATAGAAAAAGAGAAAACCAGACTGGAGGTAGAAAAAGAGAAAACCAGACTGGAAGTAGAAAAAGAGAAAACCAGAGTAAGAGAACTGGAGTTGGAACAGGAGAAAGAAAAAGAGAAAGCAAGGCTAGAGGTGGAAAAAGAAAAAGAGAGAACAAAACAAATGCAGATAGAAGCGAATAGAACCTTGGCTGAACAAAGGATTGAACATGGGTTGCCAGAGAGCACCACCCAGGTATCACACCCACCAGATGTTAGGGTTAGGGAGAAGGACATTCCCTTGTTTGTGCCCGAAGAGGCAGAGAGCTTCTTCGAGCATTTTGAGAAAGTAGCCAGTATCAAGGAGTGGCCACAGGAGGAATGGGCCCAGCTGGTCCAGTTAAGATTGACCGGTGCAGCCAGGGAGGCATACACCCAATTGTCACTGGAAGAGTGCCAGGATTATGCCACAGTAAAGAGCAGCATATTGCGCTCGTTTCAGTTAACCCCAGAAGCTTATAGGAAGCGCTTCAGAGAGATGATCAAAGTTGGAGCGTGTACTTTTGCTGAGACAGCAAGAGATCTGGAAAGACGATTCCAGAAGTGGATTGAGGCTGCTGGAGTTGGATCTTACACTGACCTGAAGCAACTGATGGTCATGGAGAAGTTCTTGGAGATGATGCATCCCGAAACAAAGTTCAAGATCCAAGAAGCAGGGATAAGGGAGGTGAAAGATGCCGCAGATAGGGCGGATATGATTACTGAAGCATATAAGAGCTTGAGGGAGAACAGAGTAAGAAGCGAGGCGAGACGCAGCAATGGCAGGCCCAATGGAGTCTGGGGAGGAAGAAATTATGAAAGACCCAGAGGAGTCTGGGGTGAGAAAAATTTTGATAAATGGGCAGATAAAAGTAAGTACCCTAAAACTCAGAAGAGTAGGTCACGCACTTCGTCTGAAAGTGAGGATGGAGGAGCTAAACGAGAAGCTAATCGTTATCCAGGAAATCGAGAGTCCGGTAAAACCCCACAGAGTGCAAGTAGTGTACCTGGCCCGAGGAATTCTCATGTGAGTGGACAAAGTCAGAGCCGCTTTGGTACATATAGAAGAGACTTTTCCCAGGTGAGGTGTTACAATTGTAACGGATTGGGTCACGTGATGCGAGATTGTAGACAGGGCAAGAGAGTTGTGACCCTGGCCATGTGTGACCCCGGAAGTAAATATACTAATGTGTTCCGAGACAAACCACAGAAGACGAACTTAGTGAACGAGAGGTATAGGCCGTTCATGAGCAAAGGTTGGATCAGTATAGGAGGCCAACCTGAGGTAGAAGTTGGTATCTTAAGAGATACCGGAGCTAATCAGAGCTTGATTGCGAGAAGCCTGATTGGGAATGGTCGACGGTTAGCTGGCAGTGGGAAGATGAAAGTATATGGGTTATTGTCTGAGAGTGACATGCCCGTATGTACTGTCCAGCTAAGGTCGGAATATGTGTCGGCAGAGGTGATGTTGGGAGTGTGCCCCGACATACCTGTTCCAGGAGTCCAAGTGATCCTGGGGAATGACTTGTGCGGGACAAAGGTGTTGCCAAGAGTCATAGCGGAGACTGTGCCAGAGGAGTGCCCAGAAGGCCACTGCACGGGTGGGACACCTGAGAGTGTGAACCTGAGTGACATCCGAGGAGATGAGTCAGGAGACCGCCAAGCCATTGAAAACCCTGTCTCGGTAGTGACGAAGGCAGAGGTGGCCGACGAGGAAGACACTGGAGAAGGTGAGACAGTGTCGATTCAGCCGGTGGAAGAGATCGATGTAGACATAGCGTGGCTGTTTGATGAAGGTCCAGCCCAGGCAAATGGAGTCTCGGTGAGGTCGAAAGTGAGGATGACCCAGCCGAAGAAGAATCATGTGAAGAGAGCGGACCTGAGTAGAGCCCAGACTGCTGAAATTAAGAGTCGGAAGGCGAATGCAACTGTGCTGAGTAGGAATGAGGAAGGATGTGGACATACCGAGGACGGGAGTAGAGCGTCACGTTGTCCACGAGCACAGAGGCATATGGATAGTAGAGTTAAGTTGTGGGAGATGCCAAGAGTTGACATGTTCCACAGGAAACGTGAAGAAAAGATAGTGAAGAAGAGTAATAGCCGAGAAAATGAAAGGAGAAGAGACAGTATGTGTGGAGAGATGCTTACGAGCACTTTGGGAGAGGCAAAGCGACATGTATGGGCGAGTGCTGTTGGATGTAGTACAGCGCTCGGAGAAACTTTTAGGGAACGAAGAAGAGTTGAAGGAGAAGAAATGGAGTTGTATAAAGATGAAAAGTGTGGGAAGAGGATGATGATACAAGCATGGAGGAATAGAAGAAAGCCGAGGACTCGATGGAGGTCAAACAGGACGATGTCTCGGATAAATGAGGAGACGAAAGGGAGAATCGTCGGTGAAGACGAGGGGGTGAAGTATGATGACAGGAGACGAAAGTATAACGGCAGTAGATGGAAGTGTGAAGACGACAGAGGAGGTACAGACAGTAGATGTCTGACTCTGGACGGGAAGAGAAGAAGACGAGGAAACGGAGGGTGGAGACAGTAAGTTGAGTGGACCAATGGATTGCAGGCGTCCAAGGAGGACAGCCTAGCCAAGAGGTGGCAGAGAAGTCAGATCGTTTATGAGAAGATCGTGTTTCTGGAGAGTTGTGAGCCGGATGTTGCAAGGAGCAACGAACTAATTGTAGGCTCTTAAGGGAGTACGTAAGCAGATCAACCGTTCGAACCAATCGGTTGAAGAACGAGACAATGTGGTGGCGGATGTATTATCCCGAGCTTTGCCACTGGAATAACTCTCAAAAATAAGGGGAGGGGAGTGTTATGATCTCAGACTGCAGGAGAAACGAGTCTCCCTCCTTGAGAGTTATTCAGCAAGCCTGACCAGATTAGAAGGTCTAGTAAATATTGAGGTAATAACCCATATGTAAAATGGTTGTTTGGATATGTATAACAGTTTGAGATTATGGGCAATGAAGAAGAAAACAGATAAATGACTGGCGAAGAGATGTGGACATTTTGCTGGAGGCGTGAGGCTCGCTTCCGGAGGACCTTGACCTCACTTGAGTGCCAGACATCGCAGGGGGAAGCTGCGCTCCGTGAGCTCCCGCCAGAAGGGAACCCCTAGTGATATATCTCGAAGAGAAGAGAAGTGTGTAGACGTGCCAGCTGTGGAACCGAGCTGGGAACGTTGTGGTATCAAGTCCTGGTCGACGAGCAGAGTTTAATAAGCTACTCAGAGGCATTTTCGTGGGCTGTGTGGAGCGCCCTGACCAGACGCCGTCAGAGGGAAAGCGCCCTCGGTCAGTTAATCTGTGGTAAGCACGATATACGCCAGTTCATTGTGATTGCTTGTAGTTGGTCGTGTGCCCAGCGACAGTAGCAATGTTTATTTATAAGTTAGACATGTTTTAATAAGGCAGAAAGCCTGAAATAGGAGAGTGAAGAGGGAGGAGCACGGAGCGACGTCCATCCCCTCTGAGCTCTGACCGACGACTGAGGGAGCCCGGCTCCTGATGGAGGAAGACCCTCCCAGCGAGTGAGGACCGCCGCCAGGCGGGGTGGAGTATGGACCCGCCCAAAGCGAGGGAGTCCACTCTCACTGTATGTAGAGGACAGATAGAGGTTTGAGGCAAGCATATTGTGTGGTTATTTTTGTTTATGTGTTAAAGGGGAACATTTTATTGGAGTGTCGATGGGTTGCAGGTTTGTCTTTTGGGGAAGAAGTTGCTGAGAACTTCGAAGCCAGCAGATGAAGTAGCTGATGAGACTCCAAGGTAGTGGAGCAGAGGACCTCGAGCTGTGAGGAGAAGCAGCAGTGAAGAGGAGTGTCACGTGCTTCTGTAGAGGTGGAGAAGCACCATAGTTGCTCGGGGAAACTTCATGGTGTAGCAGCCAAGAGAGCTGTGGAGGACCCTAGCAGAAGGGTGAAGCACCGTACTTGCTCAAGGAAACTTCATGATAGCAGCCTGGAGGAGCTGCAGAGGATCCTGGTAGTGAAGCCCGGAAGAACCTAAGGATATTAGGGTAGTGAACTTCCAGAGGTGGAAGGGGAAGTTCTGGTGGATTACTTATAGGGAGTTGATAGTGTTTGGTTGTCATTAGCGTGCAAGACGCAGTGAGAGGTGAGTGACTGTTTGCATTCTTATGTCAAGGAGTGATTTATTCTGAAGCTTAGAGTTGCAGTCGTAGGCTTGATTACCTACAGATGTATGTGCTCGAGGACTGACAGTGATCGATTAATCATTGTTGTGTATCAATGAACATTTATACTGATATATGTTATTGCATTCAAATTCTGGTTTTCTATATATACATTATCTTGCTGATAGTGCAACAGTGTATGTAGGCTTGATCAACTTGAGGAGGTTAATAGTATCAGGTGGTGAACCAGGAGATAGGATACCACTTGATAAGCTGATAATAGAGTTCTGATGGTGTTGGAGTGCAACCTGATTGTGATATTATAGAGTATAGGATTCATTATTATTATATGTGTGTATGTATCGTGTATGTGCTTTGTCCAGTAAATGTGTCACAATTTGCTGGTGTTTGCCCTTGTCCTAGTGAGGCTTCCCAAGAGGTAGTAAAGAAGGAGAGAGAGAGAGAGAAAGAACCAAGAACCACTGCTTTGGACAGGGTAGAAGGTAATACTAATAAGCCAAAAAGGGGATCGAGGAGATCATATTACCTAAGGAGAGAGTGGGGAGTCACAGCGGCTCGAGTGGGTGTGTGCACGTGACAACGAGGCTAGGTGTTGGAGCCGCATCCCCTAAACGTGTGACGTTGAGCCCCTCTCCAAGAGCCAGAAGCGCCAAGGGTGATCTCCTAGTATAAGCACTCTGCCGAGTTGTGGGTTGGGTTGTCCATAGAGAAGGATCAACGACGACAACACCAACCAACCCACAGTCTATAATACTCGTCAACAGTGTTGACAGGGTGACCTACATTGAGCTCGTTAGCAGTGCTAACAGGGTGAGTTGCAGTGAACTCGTCAACAGTGTTGACAGGGTGAGCTACATTGAGCTCGTTAGCAGTGCTAACAGGGTGAGTTGCAGTGAACTCGTCAACAGTGTTGACAGGGTGAGCTACATTGAGCTCGTTAGCAGTGCTAACAGGGTGAGTTGCAGTGAACTCGTCAACAGTGTTGACAGGGTGAGCTACATTGAGCTCGTTAGCAGTGCTAACAGGGTGAGTTGCAGTGAACTCGTCAACAGTGTTGACAGGGTGAGCTACATTGAGCTCGTTAGCAGTGCTAACAGGGTGAGTTACAGTGAACTCGTCAACAGTGTTGACAGGGTGAGTTCAGTGAACTCGAATTAACGAGGTGGAGTTTTGTCATTCAATTGTCATGGCGAGCAATATTAAGCTCGTACGCATGGTGAACAAGTACTCATATTATTACGTTAATTCTAAGGTGAGCTATATTAAGCTCATGAAGCATGTTAATTAACAATGCGAATGTTTAACGATAATGCATTAAACATATTAGTTCTCTGGAAATTCACTTACATATTAGTAAGCTTGCAAGTTTGTTCGTGCTGCGCTCCTACACTAAATAAGCAGAAACGAAAGAAAAAACAACTCAAACAATTAATGCAAGTATTTATCACTAACTCTTAGTGCAGAAAACATGGTATTAAGAAGGTTTTCTTGGCAAACCTTTAAGCGCAAGTATAGTGGACCAGTGGTCCTAGTGAATTTATAATTAAATTCAGGAAATGCCAGTGGCATTAAGTGCCAGATTCTCTAGCCTAACATTATTAATTTCCTAGGGAGTACTAGATTCTCTAGCCTAACATTACAATTTAACTAGGAAGACTGAGTGTGGTCAATTACTACTTGTCGAGAATAATTCTAGGTCTGCAGTGAATTCAATGGTTTGGTCGCTGTGACTTGTACTTGTTTGAGTACGGACCATTGGTTTTCACTGAGAGCTATGAAACATCTCGGCGAGTATCAATTGTACTACATTCAATCTGAGTTTATTACTCAGCTGTGTTTCTCCTTTTAGCTTGTTGCTGGAGAATTGATTTACTGCTGACTAATTTATTATTGTTGGCAGGTTTAGGCTTGTTCACATTCAGAACTTTACCAGTAAGTAAGTAGCCTCCTGCAGATTGGAGCATATTCATTCCCAATCGTTTAACATGTCCAGTTATGAACTGGTAATAGTAGTCGGCTCCTACTAGTACATCGACATTGTTAAGGCGGTCAGTCGTTAATTTGTTGTCAGCCAAATTAATTTCACGTTCCTGCAGGAAGTGGGCTGTGTACCCCAGACCCTTAATGTTTAAGTCTAAAGGTATTTGATCTACAACAATGGCTTGGACAGCCTTGGCATGACTACCTAGTCGTACAAGCGGTTGAACTACTGTGTATTCATGGGTTCCTCGATTTATCATGGACCCGGACAAGTTTAATTTTACCTGTCCTATTGGTTGTAAATTAAGTGCCTCTGCTGCCCTTTGAGTAATGAAAGTTCTCTGGGAACCTTGATCAAATAGTCCACGGATGGTAATCTTGGCTCCTCTGTTCTTCACTTGAAGTTGGGCAGTAGGCAAAGCAGCATCCACTTGAGATGCTTGTGTAGTTACGCTGTACGCATCTCGCACCTTGCAGCACTGTACTGGTGTAGATTCTCTACGTCCTATTCTAGGATTGACATAATTAGTCCTAACTAATTTGCACAGTGCAGCATGATGCTTGCCCCTTCTACACCTATTGCAGGTGTTCAGTGGGGTGTCACAGCTGTTAACATTATGTGGTTTGAGACACCTAGTACATTTGTGTAACTGTTTGAGTCGTCTGACTCTTGTGTCTCTATTAGGATAATTAGTACATTTGTACAGAGAATGTTTTTGATTGCAAAACAAGCACATTCCCCATCCTGCATATCGTTTAGGGCTTACCGGTTTGGGTAAAACAGTATTTGCAGGTTGTGGTGGTTTTGCTGTTTGCATTTGCTTGTTATTTATTCTCTTGTGAGTACTTGGTGTACTCTGGGGAACCATTAACAGGCTCTTGGGAGTGCTCTTTGGACTATTAGGTCTCTTAGGAGCACCTGTGGGACTCTTAGGCCTCACTGATGAATCAGTGTTTGACTGATTCTGGTTACATGGATTATTAGCAGTGCTCTTTGGACTATTAGGTCTCTTAGGAGCACCTGTGGGACTCTTAGGCCTCACTGATGAATCAGTATTTGACTGATTGTTGTTACATTGAGTATTAGCACCTTGGTTACCTAGTGACAGTGTCACTTTAGGAGTTTCAGGTAAGGAAACTGATGTAGGTACAGTTTTGGTGCATTCAGATTTAGCATTAATTGCTTGGTCTGCATATGATTGCTCATATTACGCAAACCTGTAAATATATCCTGCATTGACAGGGTATTACCATTCTGGCATACATATAACTTATTAAGTGTGTCACCAGACAATTTTCTTTGGATGATAATTTTAGTCATCCACTCAGTAGTTGGGTGATCCACCTCTTTACTGAAAGAATTTATCAGTGACTCAAGCTGGGAACTAAAGGTTTGTAAAGAGTCAACTGATTGCTCTGGTGAAGATAAATTTAATAATTGGTGCACAAGGTTTATAATAGTCTTCTCATTGTTAGCACTTACTTTAGAAGGCTGTTGTGAGCAATTGTGACCATTACTTGTGTTGCTTAAGGCTTCTTGCTTAGCCTCAGCTTTGATTACAGCTTCGACTGCTGCCGCAGCATTAGCTTTATCATTTTCTGGTTCAGATTCACTGATCATTGCAGCTTCACTTGTTTCATCTGCAGCTTCACTTGTTTCTCTGGGTTCTGGTGATAAGCTAGTTAATTCAGTAGCATTATGTATTGAACTTATAGAATCCAGGGAACATTGAGAAGAGTGGTCTGAAATTTGATCAGACTCTGTAAACAAATCATCACATGAAGCTGTATTAGATGAGAGGTTAGAAAATGAAGGTTGATCTTCAGTTGTTGATCTTGTATAGTGATCAGCATTGATTAGAGGATTCTCCTCGTCTTGATTTAGCTCAAGTATTTCATCTGAGCTGAGTGTTAACTTGGATACAGGTCTATTAATGATCTGATCCACCCACTCGGGAATATCTTGCTTCGCAAGCACCTCCTTATATCGGTCTAACCTGGTTTGAACAGAATGTTCATAGTTATCGAGATCAGATTCTGTTAGACGTGAGTGGTCTGAGACAGTGTGACCGGCTTGGAGTAAATTCCTGTGGGACTCGATTACAGTCTTGATATAGTCATATTTTTTGGGTGGCGATCCTTATGGAACTTGCTAGTCTATAGACGTCACCTGGGTCAGTTTCGACACAGAAATGACATTTCATAAGCAGTTTTCCTAAAGGACCTTGAAGAGCTGTCAAGAATCTTGCGTTCCTTTCTAAAGGATTCATTCTTGCAGTAAATTGAGCCTGATAGGGCTTATGTAGCTAGTGGTATAGCTATAGTCTGCTCCTTGATGCAGAGCAGGTATAATTATTGACAGCCTGATAGGGCTTATGTAGCTAGTGGTATAGCTATGGTGTCTGCTCCTTGATGTAGAGCAGGTATAAGTATTGACAGCCTAATATTTCTTGAGGCTGGTTGTAATTTACCTCATTTAGAGGTTAGCTACCTACCTAATAATAAGCAACTAAGATTTGAGTGGTACCTTGGTCTCACTACAGGTGTTCCTCAGCTTAGCTCTTCTAAATCAGCCTCGGATGGGTAGCAGACTTACAGTAACACTCAAAGACATACATAGAAATATGCAATAAAATAATTACACAATAAATGGTTAATCCCACCCTTCATAGGGTCAGCACAAAGGAATAATATGTGTCACTAACTAGCTCAAGCCTAGTCGTGAGAATTTCTACTTGAGAAACTGCAACTATATTTAGTCTGTGTTTGTGCCAAATTCAACACAATCACAGCCTAAATTGCTACCTTCTAAAGGTTGGCAAAGATTATATTATGGTGCAGTAATGTGCAAATAATTGTGCTGTATTTTTGTTTTTTTTGTATTTTATATAATATACACTTGTGTAATTATGTGTATAAGAAATTAAATGAACACAAAGGAATTAATTGTGTTTGGCAAGTATTCTACTGCCGTAAATATTATCTAACTCCTAAATGTACTCCTAATGGTGGAATAAAATATTATCAGGGTTAGTAATGCTTAACTAGTATGAGATCAGTAATTTATATTAGTATACTGGATCCCTAAATGTTAATGATCCACTGACTTGAGTGAATCAGTAACTTTAACATGGATTCAGGCTATAATGGACGGTCTGCTGACAGCCATATTGAAACATTGGTATAGCCTAAATGGTTAACACTTAATTGGTGTTAGTGATTAATATAAGGTTATGAGCTGTTGCTCTTGGTGACCTAAGGATTCTACTTCAGTATGAAGTGTAGGTCTAAATGTTGTGGGTAATTGGTTATGACCCACTAAAGCTATGTATAAGGTAGCTGTTAGTGTGATCTAGGCTAACTGGTGTGTTACACTGTTAGTTGACACAATTAATTAAATAGTTAGTCTAGCTTCTATCACACAAGGATTAGTTATTAAGGATTAATATTTTAATTATAAATTTAATGCCTATCCGGTTCGATAAGGACCATAATGTGGGATATTTGGGCTTGATTCTGATTAATTAATAATTAAATTAGTAAATTAAATTACGAAGGACCACCCGCTTTTAAAGTAAAGAGGGAAACTGAGAATTTCAGATCATTAGATAAAATTCTAGAGAAAACCAGTGACTATGGATATAACTAGAAAGCATGATCATAAGAATAATTAATGGGCTGTATTATTAAAGAAACAAACTTCAAACACCTACATTGGGGGGTTATTACTGGAGGTAAGTACGTCCAGGAATCAGTGTGGTTCGTTCACTAATTCAATTAATAATAATCTAATCCTATAAATAATGCTGAATATAATATCATTCACATAAAGAAGAGCATGAATATGAGCATAGTAATGAGTTACAGTAAATCACACATTAATATCAAACATTCTGAATAAAACAAATTGCAAGGAAATGGATAAAAAGAAATAAGCCTTAGCTTGTAGCAGATTCCTTTAGATAACCATGGAAGTCCTCTTAATCTCCAAGTTCGGTACACTGACGAATGGTACGGTTCAACATGGAGAAGACAGCATGAGGAATTCTTCTCTCGAGCTGCAAGATAAATAACTACCAGTAGCAATTGATTTAACTACTCAATTCGTATTCAAAAATATTAATATCTACAGATGGAATTCTAATCACCTAATCATTAGGTGTTATCCTGCTGCTTAACGAACAATCACCCTGCTATTATTAGACCTGTAAATGATGCATCAAATAAAGGGTACTTAGCTGTGGGCACTGTATAAGTATTAAGATTGCCGTAATTTCGCATCCCAGGCTCCGGTGAACCTATCCTGGATTGTGATGCGTTTCAAGCTGGCTGATCACGTGTCGTCAGGAACCAAGTCTAGGGGTCCCTTATTTAACACCAGCACTAGTTGAAGATATTATTCTGCAAGGTCATTCACGCCTCACAGTGGCGGCTTTCATCTGTGGATGGATCACACCTGTCCTATTTGCTGGACAATGGTGTCTTTTATGAGTACGGTAAGCGCAGCTTTGCCTCCTTTCGGCCCTGCACGTGTCCGTGTACGTACTGAGGGGGATGGTGTCCCTCCAACCCACGCCGAGTCGATGTTCATAACACAAATTATTGTCACGAACATTAATATTTCTCGCATTCGCGCTTGAAACTCTAAAGACTGGACGGGTTTATTATTTAGAGGAACGAAATATTATTATTTACCGATTTAAGAATAGTAAATATATAAGGGAGAGGAATTAATGTCTCCCCATGGCATTCATTGATGACGTTAACACTATCGCGAGGTAGACGCTATGATTCTAACGCTCTATTCGGCTTTTAGTTAGAGAACAATTCGTCTGCAATCAGTTGTCATACAGAATGCTTTAATTATGGAGAATCGTATTTAATTCTCACACAAATTGAATATAATGTGCTTTACTGTAAAGAAATCTGACGCTTACTGGCGTCAGGTGACGTGAGAATTCTAGCCTAATGCACAGATGAATTATTAGTACATGAGAATTCTACGAGTTGTTAATTTTACTTAATACAATATTTAATATGGTTAGTAATAAGTAATGAGAATACAACAATGCTGTATTCGGTGTTGGAAATATCCAACAGGCTATGATCTGGCAGTAAAACTCCTTAAGGATAATTATGCTGATCCAGAAGTAAGAACATCACATTTAGTTCATGAGCTGTTGCATTTACCCACACCGGAGGCTTCAGCTGATTCACTCCAAGTCTTCAAGCTGGAGATAGAATCATTGATCAATGCCCTCAGCCTGACAGCAGATACAAACGGGGCTGAGTGGGTCTTGAAAATAATTGTCCAGGAGAAAATACCTAGGGACATATTGAGACAAATGAGTGCTCATTACAATAAAAGCATCTTATCCATGAATGAAATATCTGAAGGTTTAAAGTCAGTAGTTCATCAATTACGAACACATGACAAATTAAAACCACCAAGTAAACCCTCAGAAACCAATAATAGTAAACCACAGAGTACCAAAGGTACTCCAAATCAATCTAGACAATATAATTCAACACCAAAGTGGAACAGTAGCAGTGTGGGCGTATATGCAGTGGGACCCTCCAAGCCTATAGTTACTGTGTCACCCAAGAACGTGACACCAAAGGGTACTGGAAGCTATGGAACATGTTTGTTCTGCAATGAGAAACATTCAATGTACCACTGCCCTAATTTTCCTGATAGTGACGCCCGTGTTGAGCGACTCAAGATTTGCAACATTGCACGAGGTGCCTCAGGAAACATAACATCAAGGACTGTGATACCCAATTACACACCTGTAATAGGTGTAACAAAGGTCAGCACCATGCAGCATTGTGCAGAGACACCAAAACAACGTCTCCAAACCCCAAGGTGGAAGATAGCATTCCCACCACAGTACAGTACTGCAAGGTGCAACAAACAAAGAGTGTCCATTCGGCAAAGTCTAAAGGTAATACTACTTTGCCTACTGCCCAAATTACCATCCTGAATAAGAGGGCCAAGGTCCATACCCGTGGGTTGTTTGACCAAGGGTCCCAGAGAACATATGTCACTAAAAAGTTGGCAGATGAACTACAATTAAGGCCTGTAGCCCAGATGTCATTCAATATCTCAGGGTTTGTAACAGATGCAGGACCTCAAGTCTACCAGGTGGTACAACCATCAGTACGTTTAGGCAGGTACGTCTGTAGAGTACAAGACATTGTGGTGGACAAAATACCAGTAGACCTACAAGTTCAAGGTCTGAGAGCAACAGCCAAATTCCTGAGAAATAGAGGAATAAAATTGGCAGATAATATTAAGTCTGATCACCTCACCGACTTTGGTCTCCTTGTAGGGACATACTATTGTCATCGATTCATCGGTAGCCCTACTAAATATCAGGGTATAACCATGTTAAACTCCGCAGGAGGTAAATTACTCTCAGGCTCAGTATCAAGCCTGAGGAGACGTATGGCTGCAGATAAACAATACTAGTAGAAATCTAAATTTGTCAGCTGATTATATTTCTCCAGAAGCATTATACTAAGGAGATTACAGCTGACTATACCAACAGAGGTTGATGTTAGTATCATCATTTAAAGCTGAAGATGAGTTCATGAGGCCTCAGTGGCAAATCAGTGAACAGTAGCCTAAACAGCTACAAGTCACTGCGACCAATGTCACTGAACCCACTGCAGTCTCAGAACCATACTTTACTTTAATGATGAGCTATTCAATCTTCTGAATCAATTAACTAAATTAAACCCCAATAAATCTGATGACTGATTTGATACATTTATTATTTAATCAAGATGTATTCCATGGGCCTCAGTGTTTATATATCAGTGACCAGTTACCTGAACAAACTTCAAGTTATATCTAATGTCACTGATCTCACTGCAGTCCCTGAATCATACTTGACTGTAGTACTTGATCACATTCAGTCTTCTGGGTTAAATAATAAGTAATTAGGCTTGAATATTAGCCTTTCAAGAGTTAACAGGGAAATGAAATCGCATTAGACTTCTAACCCCTGCAACTCTAGTACGGGACATCCGTCCTGTACGAACAGACTCACAAATGTGTGATTACTAACTACTAACATCAAATTAATCTAATAATTCGAAGGAGGAGTATCGGTGTTCATCTGTTCTAATTAGGACTTCGACCCGTGAGCAGCCCCTGGGGAATTATGTCGGAAAATCCGACACCATTTAATAATCATACAGATAATAGCTGTATTGTATAAACAAGTTAACCATAGAAAATGTAACTTGTAGTGGAATTACCGTCTATAGAAAACGGGATATCAACACCACATACCATTATAAATTCACCAGCTATTCTGCTGGGAATTATTCTTAAATACATTAGTCTTTGGACTTTACCATCATAAAACATTTCATATAAATTAACTTAATTATCAATATTAAAGTAGAATAAATGTGACCCTTCTATCACTTTCTGTCATCTGGACAATGTAAGCCAGGCGTCAGTGAGGAAGGAGGGGCAGACATTGTTATATTAGACCAGAGGCTCACGGGAGCAAATTCGGCTCCTGTTAATTTTACTTGGACGTAGTGTTATGGAAACCAAAGGTGTACCATTATCAACACGCTGTCAACAAATCAAGTTAAGTGTTCTTCCGAAACCCATGTATCTTTCATTTATGGCCGTTAATGTCATTATATAGGGTGGACCGGTTAGAGCACGTGGTAGCCTCAAACTAAAGGTAATTAAGCCAGGTCTTCATTGTTCCATGTACAGTATTTTCTCTGATATACCTGTCATATATAGGATTCTGGCTTTACAGCTAGCGCCCTTTTGACAGGTCAAGACGAGGAAGCATGCTTTGTGCATCAGTTACCAGGGTGATGGAAGCTACCTCAAAGAGGGAAAATGTGGTGTCTACACCCTAGTTATACCTGGTGGACTAACCTGCTGTACTATAAGATAAGGAACCTCTTCAATGTGTGTAGTTAATACTGTAGTTTGATTGGCTGCATATATATAAATTCATTTAATATAAACCCCTCCTAATGTGTAGAGGATCGATTTGTGAGATTATGAGATTATTGCAGAAATACAGTCCACTTATCATTATACAAATTGCTATCGAAGTATACGAATTAACGTAAATATAAATTCATATAATTTAAATAAATATAAATCTCACAGGTCGGTTCCCACAAAAGGCTTGGTGATATCTGGCGAGGCAAGAATGGAATTAGAACAGAGGAGGAATTTGAGTTGTTCGAAAGCAACGGTTTGCTGCATGGTCCAATTATACCGTTGCTTGGGACTGGTTAAAATGATTAAAGGCGTGGCGACTGTACTGAAATTTCTCACAAACCTACGGTAGTAGGAGGCAAGACCAAGGAAGCGCAGGAGCTGCTTCCAGGTGGTAGGCTGTGGATAATGCTGGATGGCTTGAGTGTGTGAGTCTAACGGAGCTAGGCTGCCACTCCCAATTACATGACCCAGATAACGCACTTTACCTTTCGCGAAGGTGGACTTGCCCAGGTTGATGGTGAGGCCGGCTGTCAGGAGCTTGGCGAACAGTCGTCGCAGCTGGAGCAGATGTTCACTCCAGGTGTTGGATGCTACGACGATATCATCCAAATAAACGTACGTGTTATCCAAGCCCTGGATGACACGGTTGACAGCTCTCTGAAAGGTGGCCGGGGCATTACATAGTCCGAAAGGAAGGCGTTCATATCTGAAAAGTCCAAAAGGAGTGATAAAGGCAGATATTTCTTTAGCTCGCTCCGTTAAACACACTTGATAATACCCCTTCAGCAAGTCCACTTGGGACAAGTACTGGGCATTACCAATGGCGTCAAGAATGTCATCTATCCTTGGCAAGGGGTATGCATCCTTGACAGTCACATTATTTAACTTACGGTAGTCAGTACATAGCCTCACCTTACCTTGGGGTTTTGGCACCAAGATACAGGGTGAGGCCCAGGGGGACTCACAAGGTGTAGCCAGTCCATGATCCAAGAGGTACTGCACCTCAGCACGCATGACTTTCTTCTTGCTAGGGCTGATTCGGTAGAAGGGTTGACGAATCGGCCGGGTGTCAGGGAGCAGTTGGATGTCGTGCTGGGTAACATTACACTCTTGGGGGTCATCTCGGAACAACTCCTGATGTTCTTTGAAGATCTTGACGAGAGGTGCACTATGATTGTCCTGAAAATAGTTGGGAAGATCAGTAAGGATTTCCGAATTAGAAAGCGCTGACTCTTTGTCAGTGCTTTCGGGAGGAGAAGCAGGGAAGGTCTCACTGTGGATGTATGGCTCTTTAAAAGAAGAGTATAATGTCAAGACAGTGGGAGGAGTACCGTTATATAGCTTCAGGAGGTTGACGTGGCACAGCTGGGTCTTCCGCCGCCTATCTGGAGTCTCTAGAACGTAGTTATGGTTGTTTCTGCACTCCTTGATGCGGTAGGGTCCTGAAAACCTGTTTTGTAAAGGAGAACCTGGGATAGGAAAATAAGCAAGTACGAAGTCTCCTAGCTTAAATTTTCTTACTTTGCTGGTCTGGTCGTAATGAGTCTTCATCCTCTCCTGTGCTTTCAATAGATTATCTTAGGCAAAACTGTGGACTCTCTAGAATGTGTTGTAGGTTTTGAAGAAACTGGGGCACATTCTGATGCTCACTGAAGGTGGCATCACGTAGAGAGTCTTTGAAAGCCTTGAGGGGAGTACGGCACTTACGTCCGTAGAGCATCTCATAAGGAGATACTCCTAGGGACTCATTGGGAAGACTTCTATAGATACATAATATTAGGTCAATTTGCTTATCCCAATCCTTAGAGGTTTCATTACAAAACTTCTTCAGGAGTGCTTTAATAGTCTGATGACTACGCTCAAGAGAACCCTGTGAAGCAGGATGATAGGGGCTGGACAATACCTGTTTGATGTTGAACTCCTCCAGTGTCCTCTTGAAGAGATCACTGGTGAAGTTGGTGCCACAGTCGCTCTGAACCTCCCTTGGAAATCCATACTGGGTGAAGATCTTCAATAAGTGCTTCACAACCGTAGCAGCCGTAATGTTCTTTACTGGAACTGCTATGGGGAATCTGGTGGTAGGACACAGGATGGTTAAGATATAGGCGTTACCTGAACTGGTCCGAGGTAAAGGACCAACACAGTCTATAATAAGTCTGTGGAAAGGTTCCGCAGGCACCTGTATGGGAATCAGTGGCGCTCTCGGAATAGAGATGTTTGGTTTACCTGCCATCTGACATGTATGACACTGTTTGACGTACTGTTTGACGCTATTTACCATACCTGGCCAGTAGTAGTCTTGACGGATTCCATGGTAGGTCTTGTTGAATCCGTAGTGGGAGAGTGCTCCGTGGGCCAGGTGTAGAATAGTGGGCCGCAGGCTGGCAGGAATCACAAGTTGTTCGACGTTGGCCCAATCGTCCTCCTCCTTCTGTTTACTGGGTCTATATCTGCGGTAGAGCAATTCGTTCTCTAGGAAGAACCCAGCAATACTGTCGGGTTGAGTCTCAGCCTGGAAAAATAATGGTGTTAAGGTAAGATCTTCCCTCTGTAACTTACGGAACTCCAACTTGGTCAGATTCGGGGGTAGTTTCTGAGGGTCTTGAGGGACAGCGGTAGCAGTAGAGTCAGCTGGCTGTGTTCGTGCGGCTTGTGCACGGGTGGTCACTAAAACCGGAGGAGAAACTTCATCACTCTCTTGAACCTTTGCTGGAACATACTCAAAAATAGGATAATCGGTCACAGAGGTACACACCTGGGGTTTGTCCATGACGATCAGGTTGGTCGGTTGCAGGTCTTCTGCCAAGTCGTTGCCCAGGAGAAGTTGCACTCCAGGCATGGGAAAAGGCTTTTCCCTGATGGCAACTTGGACTTCTCCGCTCACGAAGGGACAATCTAGGTGGACTCTGGCGAGAGGATAAGGAGTGGTAGCAGTGAAGTCAGTGATGAAGACAGTTTCTCCGGTGTAGGCGATGTTGGGCACAGCCGACTTCAAAATAATCGATTGTAGAGCCGCTGTGTCCCTCAAGATCTTCAATTTGAAACGTCCCTCCGGATTTGAACCGTTGGCAGAGACAGTTCCAGTATACAGGTGTTTACTGAAAAGAGAAAGATCATTAACATGAACCCCAACATTCATCACAGGCTTACCGGACTTAGGAGGAGTTGGTTTGGGTTTTGGCGTTTCAGTGGTTCCTTTGTATTGAGACTTACCACATTTATCTATGGTATGTCCATAGAGTCTACAATACTTACAGTACAATTGCGAGCCAGCTTGATCGGTACTCACTTTCTCGTAACTGTACCACGACTTCTTACTGGACGATGGTTCTGGTGTCAGCCGGTGGATGAGGCTGTAAGTGTCAGCCGACTTAGCACACTTCAGGTAGTTGGTTTCTTCTTTATCTGCTAAATATAGACGGACAGGAGGCGGCACACGCCTCAAGAATTCTTCAACTAGCATGAGGTTGACGAGTTCTGCAAAGGTAGAGACATGTGCTGCTTCCAGCCATTTCATAAAATATCTCCTTTTGGTATTAGCAAACTCGAGAAAGGTAGTTGTACTTGCCTTCAGGTGGTCACGGAATTTCCTTCGATAACTTTCGATGGAGAGAAGGTAGGCGTCCAACACTGCTTGTTTCAGAGTCTGGTAGTCATTCTCAGACGCCAAAGTACTGAGTGTAACTGCAGCTCTTCCTGTAAGATGTACTCTGAGAAGGGTTGCCCATTGGTCGGCAGGCCAACTAAGTTGATTAGCAAGGGTTTCAAAGGTGGTAAAAAACACATCAACTTCTGTTTCTACGAATGGTGGCATTAACTTACTTGCATGTGATATATTGAAACTGATGGGAAGATTGGCGGTAGCTTGCTGGCGTTGAGCGAGGTGTGAAGTTTCCAACGCGAATTCTCGTTGACGACATTCCATAGTCAAAGTTGCTTGTTGTTTGTCATGTTCGTGTTGCATCTCCAATTGGCGTTGTTTTGTTTCAAGCTGTACTCGTTCCCGCTCACGGAGTATTGCAACCTCGCGTTCTTGTTCTTCTTTCCTCAAGGCAGCTTCACGTTCCTTTATGGCGATTTCACGTTCTTGTTCTTCCTTTCTGATGGCAGCTGCTTCCCTTTGCTGCTCGCGTTCAATCTTAGCCAGCTCTAGTTTGAGTTTCATCGTTGCCAAATCAGTTTTATTTGCAATAAAGTAAGTTTCGTAAGTTTCAGAGTCTATCTTACCTTTCTCTAAGAAATGATCCAGTAACAGGTTATGTATTTCACTTTTGTTGGCTTGGTAGGGAACTGTTAGTTGATACTCATGTGCAAGAGTTTGTAATTCAGCCCTCTTGGCATGACTTGAAGTCCCTATTGCACCTGCTGGATCTGCACGGAAAGCTTGGAGACGAAACATGGTGAAATTAGCAAATAAATGCACAACGAATATACTGTTGTGATATGGTGAATGTCAGAAACAGGACAACGTGGCAACTGGTACCTATCCTGCGGAATCTTTAAAAATTAATGTTAATTACAAGATGATAAATGATTAATTAAATCAAGGTCGCAGGAAATCTTGTACCCGGTACTCATGTAAGAGGATAAGGGCAAGAAAATCCTACTAAACAAGCGAAACTGAGTTTCTAAAACAAATGAAACAGTTAATTGCCTCAAAAGTAAAATTGGTAGTCCAAGAATGTAGGCATACCTTGCCGAGTCTCTATAGGACATAAGCAAGTTTTCCCACTGAAAATAATATGATACTTACAGAATTAGCGAACTTTTGTGCTCTGAAAAAGAAAGCTAATTCCCTACCAATGTAAATATCATCATCTCTGACCGACATGTAGGGGTGCGAGGTGTCAACAGGTGACGAGAACTGCTGCTGAGGTCCCAATTCAGCAACTAAAGTTCGGGCTAGAGGAACTATGGCCCTCTTTATCCTCCTACTGTCAGATTGCAGAAGATTAGGTGCACTTGACCCGGGGGCAGACCACAGCACCAGGGTACCAATATGATGATCTGTCGAAAATATGAGAAATATCCTAGGGACAAAAGATGGTAAACACGAGTAATAACACGGAGGGAGAGATGACCAATTAAGAGAATGACTGAGGCCTACAGTCACCACATAATCCAAAGTTCTCACCTTCACCATATGCTACTCTCGGAATGCACAATATACACAGCACCATATAAAAATAAAATTGAATATGAAAAATAGTAAAATGCTACGTTTCCAAAGCCAAATACGCTTACCATAAATTTACTACTTGGCACCAGTACCTGAATGAAGCTCCTAGGGCAGGCCTCTACTTTAATGTGACGGTAAAGCATTGGTGTTCGGCTGTTTCAAAAGCTAGGGGCAGGGCCTCGTCACATTAAAGAAAACAAAAGAGAAAGCTGGAGCTTTCGTCTGTGGTAAGGTAATGGGAAGACATACAAAACACAAGTAAATTAACAATGAAATTTTAATTACTCTAGGAAAACAAGACACGAATAAAGTTAAGCACATAAAATATAAAAGACAAGTCAACAAACAAAATAATATGAATAATCACTGGCAAATGAAAAGTTCCGTTAAGACAAGAGAGTTACAGTGATAGCAAAATAAATATTAGTGGTGGTGCTGGAATACCGGCTTCGAGCTGCCACCTCCCTTAGTACACGAAAGCCAAGGCTTAGTCTACCAGCGAGAGATGTCAACTGCAAGGAGCACTGAAATATTCTGACAATACTGGAGCACTGCAGCCCAGACATCAACTTGTGGCAGAGGGCGGAGGGCAGGTGCGACGGGACACCAGCCAATCAGCGACAGGCAGGCAAAGGACGAGCAGTTTGCTGGTTACGGCGGTGGTAACTAGCAGGTGTGCCGGTGTGCTGGATACATTTTGCTCTCTGGGCAAAACGTTTGGCGATACTTGCTGGACGTATCTTCTATATTATTTTGTATATTTACGTACTGATGAAGGGAAGAGCAGGCTCAATCTCTCTTGAAAGAGATTATCGTCACAGCATTGATAAATTCAATTTTCATAGATTTTTATTGATTTTCATTTAGATCTAATTATTTTGTGTTAATTGCATTGGAACTGAGCTGTGTTGTTTACCATACCATTCATTTCCTGAATATAGTTTATTTTTTTTATTTTTTCATATTTTTATTTAAATTTTTAACTGTTTTTCTTATATTTCAGTGATGGGAACATCATATCACTTGATGTTCCCAACTTTCTGATAGGAACATCAGACCATTTGGGAAGGAAGGCATCGGATGAGGGAGTGGAGAATGGTGGGGATGACGAGGGGACGGAAGTGAGAGATGGTAGGGACGAGGAGATGACAAGGGATGGGGTAACAGTGGGAAAGGACGAGGGGACGGGGAAGTTTGGGATGCTGGGGACGAGGGGATGGGGGAATGAAGAATGGTGGGGAGGACAAAGAGACAGGGGAGTGAGGCATGGTGGGAAGGAAGAGGGGATGGTGGATTGGGGAATGATGGGGTGGACGAGGGGACGGTGGATTGGGGAATGGTTGGGAGGCCGAGGAGCTGGGATAGGGGTGAATGATCGGGAGGACTGGGGGGAGAGGGAAGGTTGCTATGGCTCAACAACGCACAGGCAATAAAAATAAAAATTGATTTGTTCATATGTTCAAAATCGCTAATCTCCGAAAGCTCTTCACGGATTGGTTTGAAATTTTCACACAACGTTTCATTTGCATCCGAGCGGGTTTTTATATACATACTATAAAGATATTAAGACTGTGACGGGAAAAACATGCTTTTTATGAAAACCTGTGTTTTTCAGGTGTTTTTCATCTGAGGGAAATTTCGAAACCTCTTTACAGATTCACCAAGATGGCAGGATTCACTTATACCCACTACATCATACTCAGAGCCCCTAAAAGAGGTGGAAATTCTGGGGTATTTAACTCCCAGACAACCTATCCTCTCCAGGCAATGGCACAGTGAGGGGTCATTGACGTTTTCTATCAAGCCCCTGTTATATAGGAGAACACGTTGCCCATGCTTAATGCACACACTTGCCTGAATACAAAAGTTTGAAGTATAGAAAATTTAGACACACAACACCCACCAGGGGACTTGAACCCTGGCCACCAAGATGGCACGTATGCACTTGTACCCACTACACCATACTCAGAGCCCCTAAAAGCGCCCCATTGCCTGGAGAGGACCTCTTTTAGGGGCTCTGAGTATGGTGTAGTGGGTATAAGTGCGTACCTGCCATATTGGTGGCCAGGGTTCAAGTCTCCTGGTGGGTGTTCTGTGTCTAAAGTTTCTATACTTCAAACATGCGTGTTTAGGCAAGTGTGTGCAATCAACCTGCTCTTGCACAAGACAACACATATACGACTTAATGCTTATAGTCATTATTTTGATTATGAATTAGTACATATGTGATATATTCCCAGTTATATTTTTTCAAGGCCCAAACTATTCCTCACGTACAAATTCATGTCTCACAGTACCCGTCCATCTCCGTAGACAGCAGAATAGTCGTGATTGGTTCAATTATAATGAAAATTGTAGTTTTCAGGTCCACATGGGTTGTTAAATTTGCCTTACTATTGTCCATGCTTTTAGAATATTACAGATCAGCTTCATCCAAATGAAGGTTCGTAGTTTTGTTTTGAGAAATAGTAGTTGTTCTTAGTAAATTATAATAAGCACTATAAATTATTACATAGAATAATAGTGCTTCACCAATCAAGATTATATACACTAGTTTATGCTTCAAAAATGTTTAAAGACTGTATTGTACGAACGTCTACAGAAAACGATATTACGTTGGAATGTCTATGGGGTAAACTTCTGCAAATAGGATAATATGGTGTCTTCTTTTTTTTTTACCTTCTGTAGGATGGGTGTAGGGTCCACTACCACCTTTTAGGTCCATACCACTTGTAGGATGGTTCTGGGCCCAATAATTACCCATAGGATAGATATGGGGTCCACTATTGCCTACTGGATGGGTATATGGTCCCCTACCACACACAGAATGTGTATGGCGTCCACTACTGCGCACAGGATGGGTTTGGGGTCCACTATCATCTACAGGATGAGTATGGGGTTCACTACTGCCCACTGGATGGATATATGTTCCACTTCCGCCTAAAGGATGTGTGTGGCGTCCACTATACCGCCCACAGGATTGGTATGAGGTCCACAATCACCCACAGGATGAAAATTGTGTCTACTACCGCCCACAGAATGGATATGGTCATGCATTGCCGGCCACAGCATGAGTAGAGGGTCCAGTTCCGTCCACGGAATGGGTATATGGTTAACTACCGCCGACAGGATGGGTGTTTCTTCCACAACCACCCTACAGGATGGGTATGGGGTTAAGTACCTCCCATAGGACGCGTATGGGGTCCACTACCGCCCACAGGGATGGGTATTGAATCTATTACCGACCACAACATTGCTTTTGGGGTCAGGTATCGGCAACAGGATAGGTATGGGGTCCACTACCGCCTTCAGGATGGGTTTGGGGACCACTATCACCGACAGGATGAGTATGGGGTCCACTACCGCCCACAGGATACATATGGGGTCCACAACCGCCCACTAGGAAACATCACTTACGTACTCTGACATAGACATGCAACTCCTCCTATAATAGATAACGCTGATTTTCTAGGCGCCACCTCACCAGAGGTCAGCACCAGCTACCTCTCGAGCTGACTAGGACAGGAATCTAGCGCCTCTTGCTGGTATAATCCTGTCACCACTAGATGGCGTCGTCCAATTTGTGGGGGTGTTTCGGGAGCGGACTCACAGATGGCATTGACGTCGCTCCTCCATGCTCCGACGATGAAATCGGGTTCGTAACAGTTTAGCTAAGCAAATAACAATCTTTTGATGCTAGTTACACAATTATTAATGTTATATATACATGTACATATATATACATATACATATATACACATACACATGCATATTCAATCACCTACACAAATACACACATCAATAATCTTTTGATTATTGATGTGTGTATTGAGCCTCAACAAGAGGCTCACAACAGTCACTATACAAGGCACTTTGCATCTATGGTGAGTCACACAGTTACTAGTCTTGCTGCACACCTGCCCAACTGGGCAGCAGGTTTACAGTCATGCTCCACACCCAGCCAACTGGGCAGCAGGTTTACAGTCATGTTCCACACCCAGCCAACTGGGCGGCATCTTTACAGTCATGTGCTCCACACCCACCCAACTGGGTGGCAGCTTTAAAGTAATGTCCATACATTACCTACAGTAAGCAAATTTTGGATACTTCGCTAAGATTTCGGGCAACACATCATTATGAATGAAGTACTTACACATTTCTTGTACACCATTGATGGTGTTATCTCTGAATTCCGCGATTTGTTCACATTCCATTATATAATGACGCAAAGTATACGAGTAGTTCCGCTGACAGAGTTTACATTTAGTCAGATCTACATCAGCAGATGTTACAAACTCCCAGAGGTACTTGTAGCCGCGCCTAAGCCTAGCAGTGGTAACATCTAGAAGTCTGCTAACCTTATTGGATGACCCATAAACGTGCGGTACTTCCTACATAATAGAATGATAATAGATGGAGGAACTGGTGTGAATTTCACTTTGCCTCAAAACTCCGAAATTCAGTTGACGTTCCCGGAATATTACTGCCCTCAGGCTGATCAGGGGCAGTCTAAGTTGGTAATCAATTCCCTCTTTACGAGCTAAAGTCTTCGCCAACTCATCAGTTCTATCATTCATTCAGAAACCAATATGGGAAGGAATCCACAGGAGACAGACTCTGTCTCCATCATTGATTATTTCATTATATCTGTGTCTAGCTTCAGAGATAAGCACGTCACAGTTATGCCTTGAGGAGCTGAGGGCAGTCAAGGATGACAAGGAGTCACTTACAATTAGCGTGTCAACTTTGGATTCATATACGCGCTCGAGTGCAAGGATTATTGCAACAAATTCTGTTTGAAGAGTGGAGGCCCAGTTACTTAGTCGCGCTCCAGACTCAAGGGAGAAGGAACCATCTCTCCCTGTCACAACAACTGCACTTCCAGCTCCACCATAAGACTGATGCAAGGATCCATCAGAGTAAATAATCTAGGAAAGGGAGCGCTCTCTGACTAAAGCATCAATTTGGCTTAAGGTGTGGGAACCGACCTGTGAGATTTATATTTATTTAATTTATATAGAATTTATATTTATGGTAATTTATATATTTCGATAGCAATTTGTATGTTTAGTGGACTGTATTTCTGCAATAATCTCACAAATTGATCCTTACACATTAAGGGGGTTTATATTAAATTTATATATATGCAGTCAATCAAACTACAGTATTAAACTACATATATTAGTATATAAATTGAGGAGGAAGCCTGCTGTACTTATCTTATTGAACAGCAGGCTTAGTCCTGCTGTATTACTAGGATGTAGACACCAAATTATCCTCGTGAGAGGCTAGCTTCCAGCACCCCAAGTAACTGATGTACCAAGATTAATTCTTGCTTCCTCTTCTTGTTCCTGTCAAAGGGTACTAGCTGTAAAGCCGGCATCCTAATATATGACAGCTATATCAGAGAAAACACTGTATATTACTAGATAGGGACCAAGGCTTAATTACCTGTATTTAGAAGCTCTTTCTCGTGCTAACCGGTTCGCCCTATATCTACCTAACATTAACTGGCCAGAAATGATTAGATAAACGGGTTTTGGTAAGACACTTCCCTTGTTTATGTTGACTGTGTGTTGATGATGGTTGAACACTAATTTGGTCTCCATAATACTTCATCCAAGAGAATTATAGGTGCTGAATTTGCTCCCCAGCACCTCTGGTCTTAACAAAAAATAGCAGACCTCTTCACACCACTGACGCCTTGGCTCACTTTGTCCAGATGTCAGTAAGTGATAGGAGGGTCACATATACTCTATTTTGATACTGATAATTAAGTTAACCCATATGAGATGTTTTTATTATGTAATAAGTCCAAAGACTAATGTATTTAAGAATAATTCCCAACAGAATAGCTGGTGAATTTATAATACTATGTGGCAATGATATCCCATTTTCTATTGATGGAAAATTCCACTAAAGCTACATTTTCTATGGATAACTTGTGTATACAACACAGCAGCAATATTATCTACCTATTGCATGTAATATTAGTAAATGGTGTCGGGTTTTCCGATATAAGGCATTGTACTTTGCTTCTTGTCGAGGCAAGGCTTGTTCTTTAATCAGTTTCTTGAGTGGGAAAGGGGGGACAGTAATTTGGAAAGGAGTATCTCCCAGGGGCAGGAAAGTGTTGTTGTGGTCTCTCTTGGTAGAGGTAATGAATATTATACATTCTGAGCATAATGACAGTCTTGGTAAACAATTTGGAGGGGTGCTGACCTTCAAGCAAGAAGGCTTGGAGGGCTTCAGTGCAGGGGTTAGGGTGGGTTAGCCTAAGCATCCTGATATCAATTAAAGCATTAATTTCAATGATACGATCACTTACACATGAAATATTCAGTTCCTTCCTTAAGTTTAGAAATTTAGTTGTACGAGGATAATCCTCATGGCTTCGTTTTGCATCTTTTCCAGCCCTCCAAGCATTTTCTCAGGCACTAGAGCAAGCATGGATGCAGCATAATCAATCAGAGACCTAATATATGAGATACATAATATTTCCAATTCTCACATTTGAGCCATAGCTTGGAAGATAGCCTGCCACAGCCTTGAGAGCACGGAGCCTCTCTCTACATTGGGGACCCAGTCTCGCTACAATATTGCGGTACAGTAGAACCTCAAGACCAAGGTCTTGAGGTTCTACTTGTATTCTACTTGACTATATAACCAGATTTGTATCTGGTTACATAGTCGAGCAGAGAGCCATCATCCAACTGCATTTTGCGAACGGCCCCACCCCGTCTGGGTGGGCGTCGATTCAGGATCTTTGTTTTCTCTACTGAGATGAATAAGCATAGTTCCGGACATGTGTACAGTACAGAGTTCAGAACATTTTGGGTGTTGGTATACCCCTTTGGTGTGGATGAGTATATCATCCGCATAGTAAATGATGTGTTCGCTTGGCCTTCTAGTTACTAAGTTTAAAAGTACATTGATTAACACATTGAACAGAGTAGGACTAAGGACACCTCCCTGTGGATTGCCAAGTTCATAATCTCTCGTTACACTCCTATGCCCATGGAACAGTACAGATGACTTCCAGTTGGATAGATAGCCTCTTATCCACCGTAGAAGCCATCCTCCAACATTCATTTTAGCAAGTTCGCTCAGAATGACGTGTGGGTTAGCAATGTCAAAGGCTGACTTAAGATCTAAGAAAGTGGTATAAGACCTATCAGTATGCAGGGTGAGGAATGTGGTAATACAGTGATGTACACTCTTTCCATGCGTAAAGCCATATATCTGGGGAGACAACATGTTATTAATTCTTTAAAGGAGACGGTTGAGAACCATCCTCTCAAGACACAGAGAGAACTACTGAGGGAGATTGGGCGAAAAACACTCGGCTGGTTAGGTTTAGAAATGGGAATAATAAGACTGTTGGTCCATGACTTAGGAAGCTCCCCAGTTACATAGCTCATATTATACAATTGAAGCAAGGGATTCCCTGGAACTAGCAGAAGCATACGCAGTATGCTGTAAGTAACTCCATCCTCCCCGGGTGATGTAGCTTTGCCTTTATGTAGAGCAGAGTCTAGTTCGTATTCAGTAAAAAGCATGTCACAGTCATCCTCTTAATGAAGCATGAAGTCAAGGAACCTTGACCATATCAGTATATCTATTATTTAATTCATTCTGTGTGGGTAGAGGAAGACTGTCAAAGCTGAAAGTCTTGGGCCAAGCATCAACAAGCTCATTTGCTCTGTGCAGAGGATTAGGGTACGAGATCTCTGTAGCATTTTCCCTTTGATCTTGTCGATATTCTTCCATGCCCGACTTAGTGGCGTGTGAGAATTGAGACCACTGACAAAAGATTCCCAGTCTGTCTGCCTTAGCTCCACCATACGTTCCCTGGCCTTAGCCAGAGCCGCTTGAAAGAGCCGAAGCATTTCAGCAATGCGGGTCCTTCTATAAGCTAGTCCAATTATTCTGGCAGTGCGTTTTAGTGCATGCAATTTAGAATTATAATAAGCATAAGTGCTATGAACAGTGAAATTTGGGTTACGTGGCCCGGACGATGGATTAAGTGACTCTATAAGCTGCTCGATAGTACCTGTGAGCTCATTGTTAAAATTTTCAACTGATGAAGGCTCAGATGAACTGCACCATTCTGACACATGAGCAACAAGATTGTCTCGTTGATCGATGGACACAGCCAGCCTCTTCCGCTTGAACACTACACCGGGGAGGATAGAGCTGCCAATGTTTACATTGGCTAATATGGCCAGATGATCAGACGCCATAACTGGCACTATTGACGAGGCACAGACGGTGTGGGAGACGTTGAAACCGAGACATAGATCAAGAATACCCCCGTAGATATTCGTCGGTTCAAGGTCACCCACAATCTGTGCATCATCGTAACTACCTAATAGTGACAAAAGTTGGTTGCCGTTACGATTATTGAACTGCGAATTACCAATATTCCTATGCCTAGCGTTATAATCACCTATAATTATTCTTAGTGATTATAATTAATGACCTAGGCTCAGTCTGAATACAGATAGGAAGGTCAGCATAATTAAAGTTACAAGGAGTTGATTATTTAGTACATAGTTGTTTTTCTCTTAAACTGGATGATAGAGGAGGAGTCTTTAACGTGATTGGGAATACATACATACATATATACATACATACATACATACATACATACATACATACATACAGGCGTACATACATACATACAGGCGTACATACATACATATATACATACATACATACATACATACATACATACATACATACATACATACATACATACATACATACATACATACATACATACATACATACATACATACATACATGCATGCATACATGCATACATACATACATACATGCATAGATACATACATGCATACATACATACATGCGTACATACATACATACATACATACATACATACATACATACATACATACATACATACATACATACATACATACATACATACATACATACATACATACATACATACATACATACATACATACATACATACACGTCCAGTTAGCATATAGCTATTTCGGGACAAAATCCAATACAGTTTATATTGGTGAGACGCCACTGTGATGAGGAGTTGAAATATCACAGGAACTGTAGGTTAATGTGTGACATAGGTGAGGTTAGATGAAGCATCTACAAGCATCAGCTGGAGGCTGATGGAGTGCTGTGGAGGCTGCTGGTACTATGTCCAGATGTTGGAGGGTGGATTTGACTCTCCCACCCTCCCTACAACTCCCCCCTTCCCCCCACATTGACCGCAGTACGTCTAAGGTTACTTTCCACTCTCGCTTACCCTCCCCCCCCCTTAACACACACACATGCATCAGATTCTTAACTTACAATATTTATGATTTACCAATTTATGTTACTACACTGAATCTCAATTTCACAATATTGTATAAAATTTGATGAATCGCACGTCAATGGGTCATCCAATAATGTTAGCAGACTTCTAGATGTTACCACTGCCAGGTTTAGGCTCAGCTACAAGTACCTCTGGGAATTTGTAACATCTGATGATGTAGATTTCACTAAATGTAAACTCTGTCATGCAGAACTCCTCGCATACTTTGCGTCATTATATAATGGAATGTGAACAATTCATGGAATTCAGAGATACCACCATCAATAGTGTCTAAGAAACGCGTAAGTACTTCATTCATAATGATGTGCTGCCCGAAATCTTAGCGAAGTATCCAAAATTTGCTTACTGTAGGTAATGCATGCACATGACTGGAACGCTGCCGCCCAATTGGGGTGGGTGTGGAGCACATGACTGTAATGATGCCGCCCAGTTGGGTGGGTGTGGAGCACACGATTGTAAAGCTGCCGCCCAGTTGGGTGGGTGTGGAGCACATGACTGTAAAGCTGCCGCCCAGTTGGGTGGGTGTGGAGCACATGACTGTAAAGCTGCCGCCCAGTTGGGTGGGTGTGGAGCACATGACTGTAAAGCTGCCGCCCAGTTGGGTGGGTGTGGAGCACATGACTGTAAAGCTGCAGCCCAGTTGGGTGGGTGTGGAGCACATGACTGTAAAGCTGCCGCCCAGTTGGGTGGGAGTGGAGCACATGACTGTAAAGCTGCCGCCCAGTTGGGTGGGTGTGCAGCAAAACTAGTAACTGTGTGACTCACCATAGATGTAAAGTGCCTTGTATAGTGACTATTGTGAGCCTCTTGTTGAATCATTTGTGACACAAAAGATTATTGATGTGTGTATTTGTGTAGGTGATTGAATATGTATGTGTAAGTGTATATATGTATATGTATATATATGTACATATATGTATGAGTATGTAGACATATATTATTAAATATGACCGAAAAAGTAAGATTAATAATTCTAACACGAATTTTCTCAATCTTTCGTACATTACGCTTCACTGTTGGAGGTAAATCAAAAATCACTTCTCCAAAATTCATTTTTATTTCTAGTCTGACGCGACACGGGCGCGTTTCGTAAAACTTATTACATTTTCAAAGACTTCACAAATACACAACTGATTAGAACTTACGTATCTCTGAGTTTATATCTACATTTGAGTGAGGTGGGAAGGGTGATGTGGCATTAGAACAAGATGGGATATTAATAGGGTATTAAAAGTATCAACACAAGACAGAACAGAAACAATGGGTATTGAATAGAAGTGTTTGTAGAAAGCCTATTGGTCCATATTTCTTGATGCTTCTATATTGGAGTGGAGTCTTGAGGTGGGTAGAATATAGTTGTGCAATAATTGGCTGTTGATTGCTGGTGTTGACTTCTTGATGTGTAGTGCCTCGCAAACGTCAAGCCGCCTGCTATCGCTGTATCTATCGATGATTTCTGTGTTGTTTACTAGGATTTCTCTGGCGATGGTTTGGTTATGGGAAGAGATTATATGTTCCTTAATGGAGCCCTGTTGCTTATGCATCGTTAAACGCCTAGAAAGAGATGTTGTTGTCTTGCCTATATACTGGGTTTTTTGGAGCTTACAGTCCCCAAGTGGGCATTTGAAGGCATAGACGACGTTAGTCTCTTTTAAAGCGTTCTGTTTTGTGTCTGGAGAGTTTCTCATGAGTAGGCTGGCCGTTTTTCTGGTTTTATAGTAAATCGTCAGTTGTATCCTCTGATTTTTGTCTGTAGGGATAACGTTTCTATTAACAATATCTTTCAGGACCCTTTCCTCCGTTTTATGAGCTGTGGAAAAGAAGTTCCTGTAAAATAGTCTAATAGGGGGTATAGGTGTTGTGTTAGTTGTCTCTTCAGAGGTTGCATGGCTTTTCACTTTCCTTCTTATGATGTCTTCGATGAAACCATTGGAGAAGCCGTTATTGACTAGGACCTGCCTTACCCTACAGAGTTCTTCGTCAACTTGCTTCCATTCTGAGCTGTGGCTGAGAGCACGGTCGACGTATGCGTTAACAACACTCCTCTTGTACCTGTCAGGGCAGTCGCTGTTGGCATTTAGGCACATTCCTATGTTTGTTTCCTTAGTGTAGACTGCAGTGTGGAAACCTCCGCCCTTTTCCATGACTGTTACATCTAGAAAAGGCAGCTTCCCATCCTTTTCCGTCTCGTAAGTGAAACGCAGCACGGAACTCTGCTCAAATGCCTCCTTCAGCTCCTGCAGATGTCTGACATCAGGTACCTGTGTAAAAATGTCGTCAACATACCTGCAGTATATGGCCGGTTTCAAGTTCATGTCGACTAAGACTTTTTGCTCGATGGTACCCATGTAGAAGTTTGCAAACAGGACACCTAGGGAAGAACCCATGGCGACCCCATCTACTTGCTTATACCTGTGCCCATCCGGGCTCAAGAAGGGTGCCTCTTTAGTACAAGCTTGGAGTAGTTTCCTCAGAATACTTTCTGGCATGTCAAGAGGAGTACAGGCTGGATCACGATACACTCTGTCGGCTATCATTCCGATTGTCTCGTCCACAGGTACGTTGGTAAACAGCGATTCTACGTCCAACGAGGCTCTTATCCCTGTGGCCCGTGTGCCCCGCAGTAAGTCCACAAATTCCTTTGGAGACTTCAGGCTGAAGGCGCAAGGAACATAAGGAGTCAGCAGGCCGTTGAGTCGCTTCGCCAGTCTGTACGTGGGTGTGGGTATCTGGCTAATGATTGGCCGAAGTGGGTTTCCAGGCTTGTGCGTCTTGACATTTCCATACGCATATCCAGGTTTATATTCCCCAATGATCTTTGGCAGGTGGAGTCCGGATTTCTTGGCGTTCACAGTTTCGATCAGTTTGTTGACCTTTGCTTTTAATTCGGCTGTAGTGTCCTTCGTTACCCTTTGGAACTTAGTTTGGTCAGAGAGTATGATGTTCATTTTCGCCAGATATTCGTCTTTTTTAAGAATGACATATATTGTCGACTTGTCACCTCTCCTGACAACTATCTCCTTGTTCTCACGAAGGCTTTTAGCTGCCGCTTTAAGCTCGGGGGACAGTATGGTGCTTCTGTAGTTGCCTCGATTCTTTCCTCCTTCTGCAATAAGTTCTGCTTGTAAGGTATCTTTGGTAGTGACCTTCTTTTGTGTCTCGAGGTCGAATATGTCGTCCAACAGAATTTCCAACTCTACTTTCCGGGCCATTTCACTCGGTCTGGACATAACATGACAGTTTATGCCCAGATTTAGGAGAGTGACTTGGTCCTCAGTGAGGTTAATTCCTGCAAGGTTCAGGAAGCCATCTCTTGGTCGTGGAATTGCCATAGGTCCTCCATATAATGTTGTTAGTTTCTTGATAATCCTTGTTTCAGTGCTGAGGTGATGTTGGTCTGTGAGGATGTCGGGTAAAGAGGCACCCTTCTTGAGCCCGGATGGGCACAGGTATAAGCAAGTAGATGGGGTCGCCATGGGTTCTCCCCTAGGTGTCCTGTTTGCAAACTTCTACATGGGTACCATCGAGCAAAAAGTCTTAGTCGACATGAACTTGAAACCGGCCATATACTGCAGGTATGTTGACGACATTTTTACACAGGTACCTGATGTCAGACATCTGCAGGAGCTGAAGGAGGCATTTGAGCAGAGTTCCGTGCTGCGTTTCACTTACGAGACGGAAAAGGATGGGAAGCTGCCTTTTCTAGATGTAACAGTCATGGAAAAGGGCGGAGGTTTCCACACTGCAGTCTACACTAAGGAAACAAACATAGGAATGTGCCTAAATGCCAACAGCGACTGCCCTGACAGGTACAAGAGGAGTGTTGTTAACGCATACGTCGACCGTGCTCTCAGCCACAGCTCAGAATGGAAGCAAGTCGACGAAGAACTCTGTAGGGTAAGGCAGGTCCTAGTCAATAACGGCTTCTCCAATGGTTTCATCGAAGACATCATAAGAAGGAAAGTGAAAAGCCATGCAACCTCTGAAGAGACAACTAACACAACACCTATACCCCCTATTAGACTATTTTACAGGAACTTCTTTTCCACAGCTCATAAAACGGAGGAAAGGGTCCTGAAAGATATTGTTAATAGAAACGTTATCCCTACAGACAAAAATCAGAGGATACAACTGACGATTTACTATAAAACCAGAAAAACGGCCAGCCTACTCATGAGAAACTCTCCAGACACAAAACAGAACGCTTTAAAAGAGACTAACGTCGTCTATGCCTTCAAATGCCCACTTGGGGACTGTAAGCTCCAAAAAACCCAGTATATAGGCAAGACAACAACATCTCTTTCTAGGCGTTTAACGATGCATAAGCAACAGGGCTCCATTAAGGAACATATAATCTCTTCCCATAACCAAACCATCGCCAGAGAAATCCTAGTAAACAACACAGAAATCATCGATAGATACAGCGATAGCAGGCGGCTTGACGTTTGCGAGGCACTACACATCAAGAAGTCAACACCAGCAATCAACAGCCAATTATTGCACAACTATATTCTACCCACCTCAAGACTCCACTCCAATATAGAAGCATCAAGAAATATGGACCAATAGGCTTTCTACAAACACTTCTATTCAATACCCATTGTTTCTGTTCTGTCTTGTGTTGATACTTTTAATACCCTATTAATATCCCATCTTGTTCTAATGCCACATCACCCTTCCCACCTCACTCAAATGTAGATATAAACTCAGAGATACATAAGTTCTAATCAGTTGTGTATTTGTGAAGTCTTTGAAAATGTAATAAGTTTTACGAAACGCGCCCGTGTCGCGTCAGACTAGAAATAAAAATGAATTTTGGAGAAGTGATTTTTGATTTACCTCCAACAGTGAAGCGTAATGTACGAAAGATTGAGAAAATTCGTGTTAGAATTATTAATCTTACTTTTTCGGTCATATTTAATAATATATGTCTACAGGAAAGACTGCTACCAAAATATACTAGTATGAGTATGTGTACATGTATATATAACATTAGTAGTAGGGTTGACGGCGTAAAGACGATTTTTTTTTTCTCGGGGAAATTTGTGTTTATGGCACAGGGTTTTCAGGTCAAATATCACGCATATGAGCCATGGTCTTCAGGTCAAATATCCTCCATATGAGCCAGGGTTTTCAAGTCAAATATCCTCCATATGAGCCAGGGTTTTTCATGTAAATTTGGGCAGTCACAGATTTGGAGGTAAGGAATTCTTATGAGAAAAATAATTTCCGAGATTTTAGAAGTTTGTTTAAAGTTCTTATGATGAAAATAATGTCATACGAGTTTGTTAAAAGTTATTACAGGGCAAAATTCAAATTTTTTTTCAGAGTTCCTACCGATAATAAACAGATATTTAGGTCTTATACATTTAAGTAGGATTCTTACTTAGAAACTAGTATATGGCTATATAACTGAATCATTTCCCTGCTATCCCCCTCCCCCTGCATCTCCTGCTCATACATCACACCCCCTCCCTCCCCCTTACCTCGCAATCTCTCGCTTCACCTGTGTTTACCTTACGCCGCCAGCCAGATGTTGCCTTCAGGTCACCTCCATAATCTTATCTTCTCCATAATATCTGGACCGTCCCTCCCCCCTCTCCCTACCTGTTACAGTACCCTCTCTCCTTTCATATTGTTCTCTCTTCGTAATTCCTTACAGCTATTTTCTGACATCGTAATGTTTGTTCCTTTTTCATTAACCAGTCAGTTTTAATAAATCAACCGAGGAATCTCAATGTAATCTTTAATACTGAAGCTGCCTCTGAGCCTATCTAAGCTGGCACTAGCTACATGTCCCGAGGCGATCATCACCTGATTACCTGCCCTGTCATCTACCAGTCATTGTCAGCGTTCACCACCGTTTTAATTTATATATATATATACATTAGGCATTAATAAAACATATTTATTTATTTATAATTTATTTAGTCATCTAATTTTAGTTTACACAATTTATAATAAACGACTCATTTATCCTGAAGTTCTAAGAAGCTCACTCCTCAATCCGCTTGTATAATATCCGTCCTATTCACTCCTCATCTCTGTAAATAAAGAATATCAGTTTAGATTGCGTTTACTCATGTACAATATTTATCAGACACATAAAACCACGAAACAAATGTACTCGCCATTTTCCGTTAGATAATTTGTTATAGCCTCATTCAGCCAGTCGTCTCCAAGCACATTTTCCAACAAATATCGCTCTTATCGTAACACAGCGTTTCATAGCAGCTCGGCATATTTTTAAATAAAGCATAAGATAGCCTCATTACGTTCCTACCATTCTGCATATAATCTCCGTAAGTAAAACTAGTTTCAAAGAGCTTTAATGCAGTTTTTAGATCCTTGTTTGAAAGATGGTAACAGAAAAACATCGCATATAGCCCGCATACGTATGTATTTAAACTCTGAAGTCTCTCTGTAAACGTGTATACATCACAGTCTTTATAATAATTTAAAAACTCCGAAATGTAGGGCGAATACACATTTATTCCATAAGAATCTAGTATAACTATTTTCCGTTTAGATTTATATACAGCAATCCAGTGGCCCATTACTTCCTTAGAGTCTCTTCCTAAGGTATTTATTATAAATATAATCGGACTATCCCGTATTTGTTTCATTATTCTATATATATCCGTCACTAAATAGCATCCAATATATTCAGCTCTACTACCCGTCATATTGTTCTATGCCGTATTAATTTGTTTGCAGTTCATGCTCTTGTATTGCACATAACTCGCCTATCAGAATAAATTCTCAATACTCCCATTGAATTTCCGAATAAAATAATAACTTTATTTGATTTCACTGGAACAGCAAATTCTAAGGTGATTCTCAGGTTGCCCGAAGCCTCTATAGGAAGGGTATCTCTCAATTCCTGAGGCGTTAGTCTAAATGCCAGTAACGTTCGTCCTTTTATAAATGAATTATATGTCAAGGTATTACAAGCGTTAAAGCCTACTGTATTTTGAGTCTCGTAGTATAGTTTCGAACATTTGTTCGGGAACTTGCAAGTTATATTAAATAAGTTTGTCCCATCGCGTGTAATATATACATTAGATAAATCGCAGTGATCGAAATAAAGTGCATTTAGCGTATACGCTCCAGATATGGCTTCCATATCCGTCATCATAATAAATAATTTATCTGGGATAATGTTCCCCCATGGCTGGTCAATACTTAATCTCTGCTGCCCATTCCCAAGAATGAACCTCTTGTGGAGTGTCTTATCAAACGTATATGTAACTGGCGTATTTTGTTCAGCCAAAGCTCTATTAATAGCCTCCAATCCAGATGCGAATGGAGTTATTCGATCAATCCACATTCTAGCTAGTTTAATGTTAAACTTGTATCCAGATTCAATACTGTTTATAACCCACGGATCACTGTTAAGTTCTAATCTCAAACGAATATCAATTCCATCCAAAAGATATTCGCTCAAAGTTGTAATGTCCAATAGCAGTTTACTGCAACAATTTACTCCCTCAGTTTTTAACTTTACAAATCTAGATTTAAGGTCTTCTGAGGCATTCTTAAAATAATCTGCATCATATTTTTCAGGAAAAACATCATTATAGAAATATGTTAGTTCTTTAAATCTTTCAGCTTTACATTCAGAAAGCGTTGTCATTAGCTTTACATATGATAAATATGAAAATAGTGAATTAGTTTCCACCACTTGCTCATTTAAATAAACAGTTACAGCTTTAAACATTGTCTGGGACAAACCATTAACTATTGATGCATTTTTAATATCCGCTAAAGCCGTAATTCCGTCAGGTCCCGTTAATTCAACCATCAGTTCTAGCGTCAAGCTCGAAAGATCGATAAATTGACCCTTAACTCCTGGGATACGGAATTCAATATAAGAATCTTTAAATTTATTGTTAATACTTGAATTCACAGGTAAAATATCTTGTGTCTGTCTTGAAAATATCGTACTTTCAACCATTCTATGCGGACTAACTTTAGGAAAACCATCGCTTATAGAGGTTGTATAATTTTCTAAAGGAACTTCCTCACAGGAAGGAAAGCCAAGGTTTGCTTCAATGGAGCAGTCTCCAGAACAATGAATATGGAACTCGGGACCCCCCAAGGCGGAGTCTTAAGCCCTACACTATTCAATGTATTTATGAACGCCATTGCAAATATTGATTTTCCGGAAGGAACACAACAAGTGGGATATGCAGATGATGTCCTAATACAAGCTCCCACCTTGGGAAAAATTGAACAGTCCATTGAACTCCTCGGAAGGAAATGTATTGAGCTCGGTTTCACTCTCTCCACAAACAAGACGAAGGCATACTCCCATCACAAGCGGAGAGCAAATGAAGAACTGCAAATTAATGGTGTAACACTTGAATGGGTTGACCACTATCGGTACCTTGGCGTCACTGTCGGCTCTAACAAGGGAAAGAAAGAGGAGCTCAATCAACTCATAGGAACATGCAAAAGTCGACTCAGGGCACTGAAAGCTATGACCTGGAATGGACATCGAGCCTCTATTGCCGTGCTCAAAATGATGTACACAGCCTATGTGCGCTCCGTCATAGACTATGCCGCACCAATACTGTGCACCTACTCCCAAAGCGATATGAAAAGGCTTGAAAGCATTCAAAATGAAGCCATGACAATCATTCTTGGAGTCCCAAGAACTGCCAAAACGTCTAATCTACGAGAGGAGTTGTCCCTTCCCAGTATTAAAAGCAGAATTCAGGAGCTGAATGCTAAGCTTGCAATTAGGATAGCCAGAGATCCCCATTACAATGATATTGCCAAGAAAAAACTGAGCTCTGTGCTACTTTCAGGGGAAACAGGAGAAGCAAAAAATGGCATCACAGAGCAGTCTGCTACCTTGAAGAGCTTCACCTGCTTGAGCAAGCCCGTGAGCTCCTGCCTGTAGAGAGGTTACCTCCCTAGGGAGGATGACTCATGCAAGATCATCATCAATGAAATGGCAATGAAAAAATCCAACATGATACCACAAGAAATGAGGCACAAGTATCTCGAGGACATTTATAAAGAAGCCGGAGATGAACTAGATCAAATCTACACTGACGGGTCATCTAATCCTATCAATGGCAGGGCTGGTGCAGCATACACGGTAATCAAGGATAATACCTTCCAACGCAGAAATGTAGAAAAAGCACGTATTGAGAACTGTGCCTCTTCAACGCAAGCAGAGCTAACTGCCATTGTTATGGCGTTAAGGTTTCTTGAACGGAACACTAATGGTGCAGTGATTTGCACCGATTCAAAAGCAGCACTGCAAAGCCTAAGTAAAAATCAGGCAGAAAATCTTGCAATAGTCGCTGAAATCAAGAGAGCTGTGAGAGTACTTACCAATCAGGGAAGAGTCATCAAGTTTCTGTGGATCCCCTCCCATGTTGGAATATGTGGAAATGAACGAGCAGATGTGCTGGCTGCTGAAGGCGCTGAAGGAGACCATATTGAATACTTCATACCCAAGTACTCAACTACAAATTAGAGGTATTATCAGGCAACATCACCGTGACAAGGTAACTGAGGAAAGGAGGATAGAAGCACAAACCAGTGAATCTGTACGATGGTACAACATGGTTGCAGCTGGCAATCCCAATCAGTATGGCCGAAGAGGAGGACGACGAGGGAGAGAATCTGTAATAGCGAGAATCAGTCTTGGATACAAATATCCATGGAGATTTGGAATGGAAACAACAGTTGATCAGCGAAGTTGCAGAATCTGTGGTGAGAGTGATGGACACCACCTTGACCACTATCTACGTGAATGTGAACACCTGAGAGACATTAGGAATAACTAGTAGAATAATTAACCCCACATTGTTTGAGTTAGGAAAACACTATTTGTCAAATATTGATACTGTTCTTAAAAGATTTCCCCATTTTGCACCCGCAAGATAACGTAAGCTTTTAAGGGTTGATAAATGTTAATCTTCTTGTTTGAGGAGCTGTTCACTTGAGACAGTTAAGCAAGTCCCAGCTGTGTCCGGGTACAAGTGACAGGATGAACAACCCAGAGGGTTTTCTTCCTATTGGGGAGTGTTGTACATTCTGCTATGGCGGTGTGTTCACTCACAAGATGAGTGGCGCTGCCCAATAAACTCGCCCCTCAGGGCAAAATTAAATTAAATTAAATTACAAACACTATATTTTCTAAAAAATTTCTTTAAGATTTTCCTACTTATTTTCATCATAAGAAACCTTAATAAACTTCTAAAATCTCAGAAATTATTTTCCTCATAAGAATTCCTTAATTCCAAATCTGTGACTCCCCAAATTCACCTGAAACTACTGACATGCTACACACGAATTTCTAAATTCACCTGAAAACCTTGACTCACACAGAACATTTTTTCCCCAGAAAAAAAATGTTCTGTACGTTGTCATCCCTACTACTGCACACAACACTCACGAAGCTGGTACTGGCACACAACAATCACCAAGCTGGTACTGGCACACAACACTCACCAAGCTGGTACTGACACACAACACTCACCAAGCTGGTATTGGCACACAACACTCACCAAGCTGGTACTGACACACAACACTCACCAAGCTGGTACTGACACACAACACTCACCAAGCTGGTACTGACACCCAACACTCACCAAGCTGGTACTGGCACACAACAATCACCAAGCTGGTACTGGCACACAACACTCACCAAGCTGGTACTGACACACAACACTCACCAAGCTGGTACTGGCACACAACACTCACCAAGCTGGTATTGGCACACAACACTCACCAAGCTGGTACTGACACACAACACTCACCAAGCTGGTACTGGCACACGACACTCACCAAGCTGGTACTGGCACACAACACTCACCAAGCTGGTACTGGCACACAACACTCACCAAGCTGGTACTGACACACAACACTCACCAAGCTGGTACTGGCACACGACACTCACCAAGCTGGTACTGACACACAACACTCACCAAGCTGGTACTGGCACACGACACTCACCAAGCAGCTACTGGTACACAACACTCACCAAGCTGGTACTGGCACACAACACACTCACCAAGCTGGTACTGGCACACGACAAACACTCACCAAGCTGGTACTGGCATACATCACTCACCAAGCTGGTACTGGCATACAGCACTCACCAAGCTGGTATTGGCACACAACACTCACCAAGCTGGTACTGACACACGACACTCACCAAGCTGGTACTGGTACATAACACACTCACCAAGCTGGTATTGGTACATAACACTCTCACCAAATTGGTACTGGCACCCGACACTCACCAAGCTGGTACTGACACACAACACTCACCAAGCTGGTACTGACACACAACACTCACCAAGCTGGTACTGGTACACAACACTCACCAAGCTGGTACTGGCACACAACACTCACCAAGCTGGTATTGGCACACAACACTCACCAAGCTGGTACTGGCACACGACACTCACCAAGCCGGTACTGACACACAACACTCACCAAGCTGGTACTGGCACACGACACTCACCAAGCTGGTATTGGCACACAACACTCTCCAAGCTGGTACTGGCACTCGACACTCACCAAGCTGATACTGGCACATAACACTCACCAAGCTGGTACTGGCACATAACACTCACCAAGCTGGTACTGGCACACAACACTCACCAAGCTGGTACTGGCACTCGACACTCACCAAGCTCGTACTGGCACACAACACTCACCAAGCTGGTACTGGCACTCAACACTCACCAAGCTGGTACTGACACACGACACTCACCAAGCTGGTATTGGCACACAACACTCACCAAGCTGGTACTGGCACACAACACTCACCAAGCTGGTACTGGCACTCAACACTCACCAAGCTGGTACTGGCACTCAACACTCACCAAGCTGGTACTGGCACTCAACACTCACCAAGCTGGTACTGACACACGACACTCACCAAGCTGGTACTGGCACTCGACACTCACCAAGCTGGTACTGGCACATAACACTCACCAAGCTGGTACTGGCACACAACAATCACCAAGCTGGTACTGGCACACAACAATCACCAAGCTGGTACTGACACACAACACTCACCCAGCTGGTACTGACACACAACACTCACCAAGCTGGTACTGGCACACCACACTCACCAAGCTGGTACTGGCACTCAACACTCACCAAGCTGGTACTGGCACACAACAATCACCAAGCTGGTACTGACACACAACACTCACCCAGCTGGTACTGACACACAACACTCACCAAGCTGGTACTGGCACACCACACTCACCAAGCTGGTACTGGCACACAACACTCACCAAGCTGGTACTGGCACTCGACACTCACCAAGCTGGTACTGGCACATAACACTCACCAAGCTGGTACTGGCACAAGACACTCACCAAGCTGGTACTGGCACATAACACTCACCAAGCTGGTACTGGCACACGACAATCACCAAGCTGGTACTGGCACACAACACTCACCAAGCTGGTACTGACACACGACACTCACCAAGCTGGTACTGACACACAACACTCACCAAGCTGGTACTGACACACAACAATCACCAAGCTGGTACTGGCACACAACAATCACCAAGCTGGTACTGGCACACAACAATCACCAAGCTGGTACTGGTACACAACACTCACCAAGCTGGTACTGACACACGACACTCACCAAGCTGGTACTGACACACAACACTCACCAAGCTGGTACTGGCACTCGACACTCACCAAGCTGGTACTGGTACACAACACTCACCAAGCTGGTACTGGCACTCGACACTCACCAAGCTGGTACTGGCACATAACACTCACCAAGCTGGTACTGGCACACAACACTCACCAAGCTGGTACTGACACACAACACTCACCAAGCTGGTACTGGCACACAACACTCACCAAGCTGGTACTGGTACACAACACTCACCAAGCTGGTACTGGCACTCGACACTCACCAAGCTGGTACTGACACACAACACTCACCAAGCTGGTACTGGCACACAACACTCACCAAGCTGGTACTGGCACACCACACTCACCAAGCTGGTACTGACACACAACACTCACCAAGCTGGTACTGACACACGACACTCACCAAGCTGGTACTGGTACACAACAATCACCAAGCTGGTACTGGTACACAACACTCACCAAGCTGGTACTGACACACGACACTCACCAAGCTGGTACTGGTACACAACACTCACCAAGCTGGTACTGACACACGACACTCACCAAGCTGGTACTGACACACAACACTCACCAAGCTGGTACTGGCACACAACACTCACCAAGCTGGTACTGGTACACAACACTCACCAAGCTGGTACTGGCACACAACAATCACCAAGCTGGTACTGACACACAACACTCACCAAGCTGGTACTGACACACAACACTCACCAAGCTGGTACTGGTACACAACACTCACCAAGCTGGTACTGACACACAACACTCACCAAGCTGGTACTGACACACAACACTCACCAAGCTGGTACTGGCACACAACACTCACCAAGCTGGTACTGGCACTCAACACTCACCAAGCTGGTACTGACACACAACACTCACCAAGCCGGTACTGGCACACAACACTCACCAAGCTGGTACTGGCACACAACAATCACCAAGCTGGTACTGGCACTCAACACTCACCAAGCTGGTACTGGCACTCGACACTCACCAAGCTGGTACTGGCACACAACACTCACCAAGCTGGTACTGGCACTCGACACTCACCAAGCTGGTACTGACACACAACACTCACCAAGCTGGTACTGGCACACAACACTCACCAAGCTGGTACTGACACACGACACTCACCAAGCTGGTACTGGCACACAACACTCACCAAGCTGGTACTGGCACACAACACTCACCAAGCTGGTACTGACACACGACACTCACCAAGCTGGTACTGACACACGACACTCACCAAGCTGGTACTGACACACAACACTCACCAAGCTGGTACTGACACACAGCACTCACCAAGCTGGTACTGGTACACAACAATCACCAAGCTGGTACTGACACACGACACTCACCAAGCTGGTACTGGTACACAACACTCACCAAGCTGGTACTGGCACACAACACTCACCAAGCTGGTACTGGTACACAACACTCACCAAGCTGGTACTGGCACACAACACTCACCAAGCTGGTACTGGTACACGACACTCACCAAGCTGGTACTGACACACAACACTCACCAAGCTGGTACTGGTACACGACACTCACCAAGCTGGTACTGACACACAACACTCACCAAGCTGGTACTGGCACTCGACACTCACCAAGCTGGTACTGACACACAACACTCACCAAGCTGGTACTGGCACACAACACTCACCAAGCTGGTACTGACACACAACACTCACCAAGCTGGTACTGGTACGCCACACTCACCAAGCTGGAACTGACACACAACACTCACCAAGCTGGTACTGGCACACAACACTCACCAAGCTGGTAGTGGTACGCCACACTCACCAAGCTGGTACTGACACACAACACTCACCAAGCTGGTACTGGCACACGACACTCACCAAGCTGGTACTGGTACACAACACTCACCAAGGTGGTACTAGCACACAACACTCACCAAGCTGGTACTGACACACGACACTCACCAAGCTGGTACTGGTACACAACACTCACCAAGCTGGTACTGGCACTCGACACTCACCAAGCTGGTACTGACACACGACACTCACCAAGCTGGTACTGACACACAACACTCACGAAGCTGGTACTGGCACACAACACTCACCAAGCAGGTACTGGCACTCAACACTCACCAAGCAGGTACTGGTACACAACAATCACCAAGCTGGTACTGACACACGACACTCACCAAGCTGGTACTGGTACACAACACTCACCAAGCTGGTACTGGTACACAACAATCACCAAGCTGGTACTGACACACGACACTCACCAAGCTGGTACTGACACACAACACTCACCAAGCTGGTACTGGTACACGACACTCACCAAGCTGGTACTGACACACAACACTCACCAAGCTGGTACTGACACACAACACTCACCAAGCTGGTACTGGTACACCACACTCACCAAGCTGGTACTGACACACGACACTCACCAAGCTGGTACTGACACACAACACTCACGAAGCTGGTACTGGCACACAACAATCACCAAGCTGGTACTGGTACACGACACTCACCAAGCTGGTACTGGCACACAACAATCACCAAGCTGGTACTGACACACAACACTCACCAAGCTGGTACTGACACACAACACTCACCAAGCTGGTACTGGTACACGACACTCACCAAGCTGGTACTGACACACAACACTCACCAAGCTGGTACTGACACACAACACTCACCAAGCTGGTACTGGTACGCCACACTCACCAAGCTGGTACTGACACACAACACTCACCAAGCTGGTACTGGCACACGACACTCACCAAGCTGGTACTGGTACACAACACTCACCAAGCTGGTACTGACACACGACACTCACCAAGCTGGTACTGGCACTCGACACTCACCAAGCTGGTACTGACACACAACACTCACCAAGCTGGTACTGACACACAACACTCACCAAGCTGGTACTGGCACACAACAATCACCAAGCTGGTACTGGCACTCAACACTCACCAAGCTGGTACTGACACACAACACTCACCAAGCTGGTACTGGCACACAACACTCACCAAGCTGGTACTGGCACACAACAATCACCAAGCTGGTACTGGCACTCAACACTCACCAAGCTGGTACTGGCACACAACACTCACCAAGCTGGTACTGGCACTCAACACTCACCAAGCTGGTACTGGCACACAACACTCACCAAGCTGGTACTGGCACACAACAATCACCAAGCTGGTACTGGCACACAACACTCATAACGAATAATCATAATCCCTGTCCCCACATAACGTGGGGACAGGGGAGGGGGTAATGGTAGGGTGGACGAGGGGACGGGGGAGTTGGGGATGGTTGGGACGAGGGGACAGGGGAATGGAGATTGGTGGGGGAGGACAAGGGGACAGGGAAGTGGGGGATGGTGTGGAGGATGAGGGGACGGGGGAGGAAGGGGAATCGTAGGGAAGACGAGGGGAAGGGGGAGTGGGAGATGGCGGAGAGGACGAGGGGACGGTGGAGCAGGGAATGGTGGATTGTGGGGAGGACATAGGGATGGGGGAGGGAGGAAATGATGGGAAGGACGAAAAGACGGGAGAGTGGGGAATGGTTGGGAGGACGAGAGGACGGGGGAGTGAGGAAGGGTTAGGAGGACGAGGGGACGGGGGAGGGAGGAATGGTTGGGAGGACGAGGGGCGGGGGAGGGGGGAATGGTGGGGAGGACGAGGGGCGGGGGAGGGGGAATGGTGGGGAGGACTGGGAGACAGGGGGAGGGTTGCTGAGCCCACAGGAATGCGTGGCCGGGTACAGCTAGTAGGGTTATAAAAAATGGAATCACCTACCCACCGATGCCGTAGACGCCAGGACATGACTTCAGCTCAAAATCCAATTAGAAAACTTCCTCAGGAACAACTGAGGAGACCCTTTGACACGCCCGAAATGCTAAGCCAGTTAGTGAACTTGGGAGGGGGGATGGGGTGGCCTCAATATTAGCCTAACACAACAATAAAAATAAAACAGTATAACAATAATAAATAAATGATAAATAACACTAATATTGATGATAATAATAATAATAATAATAATAATAATAATAATAATAATAATAATAATAATAATAATAATAATAATAATAATAATAATAATAATAATAATAATAATAATAATAACTGACCTTTCCCCAGGATGCAACTCACAATTGCCTGACATCCAGGGTACTTATTTTGCTGATAGAAAAACAGAGCCATGAGGTGAAAGGAAACGTGCCCAGTAATTTCTGTCCTGCCATGAGGGTTTAATCTGGGAGAGACTCTTGCCGCTGAGACCCAGAGCCGGCTTGGCAGAGAGGTACCAGGAGCTGGTGTTTCTTCCCCGCAAGGCTCATTTATGTCCGCAGACAGGCGACGTTCATTTAGCCATACAGCTTTGTAATTTACCGTTCATGGGTACGCCGGGGACATGTCCAATCCCTCGGTCGGCATCGCCCCTCAATCATCCTGGATCCCTCGGGTGTGAGCAGAGGACGTAGGCGACTGTGTTAAAGGACGTATATACAGCACAATGATGTCAGGATGGTGCAACAACCCCATCCTCTGCTCTCCCAAGTATTTTAATCATGTCCTGGTTTTGCACATATTCTGATAATATGATTATTCTTGTATTCATATTATTACCACCCACGTAGATCTTAAAACCTCTCATGATTAAGACCTGGGTAAATACTAGTTGGTACACAGGAGTTAGTCAGTTTGTTGTGGGGTTGTAAGCTGGGCAGGGCCAGTAGATCAACCTTGTGGGGAGACCTTGTTACAATCCTAACAGAGGATGGCACTCGAGACACTGAAGTTAATGACATCATTAAGAGGAGCCTTACCACAGGGCGCCGGTGGCTGAGTGGACAGCACGCGTGAGACCTGGGGACCGGGGTTCGATTCCCGGCACCTGCGGGAAACTACGGGCAGAGTTTCTTTCACCCTGATGCTCCTGTTACCTAGCAGTAAATAGGTACCTGAGAGTTAGACAGCTCTTACGGGCTTCTTCCTGGGGTGTGTGTGTGGGGGAGGGGGTAAAAAAATGAGTTAGTAGTTAGTAACAGTTGATTGACAGTTGAGAAGCGGGCCGAAAGAGCAGAGCTCAAGCAAGCACAACTAGGTGAATATAGCTGGTTGTCCAGCAGAAAGAGAATCCCAGTACCTAATGCCCCGCAACCTCACTGTAATCCCAGACCGGATCACAGTGAACTCCTGGAAGAATGGTAGACAGTTGGTTTGGAATGGCTCGTGTATTTCAACCCTGGCTAACATCTATGTAGACTTCAGTGTTGTCCATCCGGGTGGTGCTGCCACTCACAGGGAAGCGGCTAAGTCTCGTTAATACAGAGATCTAGATCACTACTGTTTTATCCCCATTGCCTCGAAGATGCTTGGTGCCTGGGGTAAAAGAACCACTAGTTTTTTAGAGGATCACGGTTCTAGGCTACTTAACATAACAAGCGACCCTATAGCCACCAGCTTCCCCTTCCAGTGCCTCAGCATGGCAATTCAGTACAGAGTGAAAACGCAAACTGCACCCATGGTTCGTGCCCGACATCTGAGGAGCTGGAAGAACGCGACAGTCTGTGACAACAAAATTTTGTACCTTGCATGTAACCAATGTTGTGACTCATTTTGTGTTATAAAGTTTTAAATTTAATAAACTAAAAAATTACAAATACTGTATATCAGGATAGTAGAAGAAGACAATATGGGAGCGTATGTGGGAACCCCACCAGATTCCCCCAGATGCTACATGTCTTCGTCTTCGAGGCCAAGGGTCTCTTCAAACGCAGCCATACTTTTTTTGTTCTAAACCTATAAAGGCAGTGTACAAGTTTCTTTACTATAAACACTTCAACAACTCTTATAGTAAAAAAAAATATCTATCTTCATCTCCTTTCTAAACTCAGCCAGTTTCTCTAGCCCCTTGCGATCTTTACATTAGTTTTCGATCTTATTTTTGTTAAGGATTTAAGGCATGACAGTTTTATAATATCTTTATTGAAATGCATACACCATTTGCAAGAAAAATACATGGTATAATTACAAATATACTGTAAACACTCACTAATAAAATTTTGTTACATAAATTGGTTAGGTACAATTATGTACTGTATTGATCAATAATATATTAATGTTACAATTATATTTAATTCATCTGTCAGCAAATTTTATTAACAGATACTAAATTAGTGTTATATTTTCGGTATTTTCTGAGAGTACTTAAAACACTAATACTTTAATTTTTGTTTTATTAAAACAAAAACAAATAGTTACAGTATATGTAAATTTGTTACCATTAAAGACAAATAGGGGTTTGCAAAATATTATTCAAAAATATCAAAAGTGCAGTATCTTCTTCTTAAATACATCTTTCGTTCTAAATGCAATCTAAAGTCGTTCAGATGGCAACAATTCTAAGTTTAACAATTTCAACTAAAAAACACAATTTTAATTTAAGAATGAACACAGAGAAGCGCCAAAAAATTGGGAACAAATATAGTTTCCCCCATTGTGGGGAGGACAAGAGGCGTGCTAAGCTAATGAAGGTCCCCCAGGCCAATAACTGACCTTGCCCAGGATGCATCCCACAACAATTGCCAAATTCCCAGGTACCTATTTACTGCTAGGTGAACAGATGCATCAGATATAAGGAAACGTTCCTAAAAGTGTCTTCCTGCACAAGAATTGATCTCGAAAACAAGCGGTTCAGAGCCATCGGTGCTGACCAATTTGCTACTCTAGGGATGTTGTCTATACCAAGATGCCATTTCATTTACTTTATGTTCTTAACTCAATAATTTGCCGATGCTTTTATATTTTGTTCATAACCATTGCATCGATATAATTGTTAAATACTAGAACCTCTTGGCTAGAATACTTAAACTTAATGAATGCAATCTACAAAAAAATTAAATTTCTCCTAATTCACAACAAATGCTATAGATACATACACTGCATGTGTTAGTATTTATATAATCAAGTACTAATGCCATTGCAAACAGTTTTAAGCATATTTCATGTGAAGAGAATGTTTTAAATTGTTTTGAATGTTTTAATTGCCTGTTTTAAAGTTGGTCTTCATATACGACTCAGTCAAGCGCTTAAAGGCATATAGATAATAAAAAGCTTTTAAAAGCCACTTTTAAGCAGGTATATAAGCAAAACAAATCAAGATAATTACATTTCACAACTCGTAAATGACATCAACATAATAAATGAATTTAATTTGCTTATGTAAAAGACAAATAAAATTGCTCACCAAATTGCTTTGTAGATTATAAAATAAATTATATTTGAAATCAAATGCTTTATGTTTATAGCTGCAAAAAGCATAATTGTAATAATAAATGTAATAGTAATGGAAAAGCTTTCTAATGCATAATTCGCTCTCTGTCCTCGTCAAGGCCTCTAATGTTAGTGGCTCTTAGTTAGTAGCTTGTAGTACTAATTTCATTCTCTCAATTTGGCTCTCTCGTTCTTAAGTTACATAAGAGACCTGCAAATAATTCACTCATCATTTAGATCGTAATACACTAAATTGTTATTGGATATCATGTGTGATTTACAACATTGTAGTTTCCCTGTGTTATGGAAAGGAAGCCTGTTCGGCTTTTTATTAAGGTCCCTTAGTCAACGACCGTCCTTTCCAAGGATGCAACCCTCAATATCAACTTGGTACCTACTTGCTGCTGGGTGAACAGAAGTATTGGGTGTAAGATAGCATGGCTAAACATCATGCCCTGCCTGGTTGTGAGTCCAATGCACTAACCACTCCACTAGAAGCAATTAAGATTTGATGTGGGAGTGTTTAGTTTCCCTTAAATTTATTCTCACATTATGAATACTCTACTTGAATAAGAAATAAATACAGTATCCAAGTTCTAATTTAAGTAATCACCAACTTTAAAGTACTTTAAACAGTAAATGATATTGATAAGCAAGTCATCGTTTTGCAGTTTTATTGATAACCAAGTCGCAATAATGTGGCAGAAAATGTTGCTCAACACGCACATGAATAGGATGGAAATTGACAACGTTTTGGTTCATCCTGAACTCTTACTGAATCATATTGCGACTTAATAAGGATTCAGGACAGACTGAAACACTGTCACCTTCTTTTCATGTGTGCGAGTCGGATTATCAAGTTATTATTCTGATCATTTCCAACACAAGAAACTAACCTTAAAGCTACTCAGCAGCCTTAATTTGGCCCCTCATTCCAGATTACATCCTATTTTATCAAGAACATTTTATTGCTGTGGCTTCTGGACAATGACTGACTTGGCACCTGCAATGTCAAAGAGTTCCTTGGAGTTGAAAGAAGCAATAATCTTGCGCTCTCCATGAATACGTGGTAGAAAGTTAATAGTGTGAGTAAACAATTCCTTAGCTGGCACATCACTGAAAAATATATAGAAATGTGGCTATGTAACATAACTTATGCCACACAACAAAATGACAGAACTAATACAACATTTGCAATTTTAAGGGGGTACTAGTATGTTCCTACTAAACTTCTAAGGTATGGACTATGGAATTTCACTTCTTATGTGGAATACCCTGTACTGTACTTTTAACTAGGATGGAATACTTATTTTTTGTCACTCGTTATACCAAGAGTACTGGTATATTGTAAAATTATACCAAAAGTGTTGCAAAATGAATCATTGATTTTTCCTACATAAGCAGGAACGGTGATAGTAGTTATTAATCTTGTTTATGACCCACAGATGGCGCGGTCGTCACTGCTCCGGGCTCGGACGCTGGATCCGGGTTCGTAACACCCTCAATGGTCTTTTTACTCCCTTCCTTCTGGTATCTTCTCCACTCTCGATGTCGACGATCTTACCCATTGCTGTCAGGGTGATGATTCGCCTCTCCTTCAACGCCGGCTTCAACTTGTGATTGATGCCGTGTCGTCTTGGGCCACCAATCGTGGCTTCAAGTTTTCTGCAACTAAGACTTGTGCTCTGACCTTTACTCGGAAGCAAGTCAGTTCTTCGCCCCTCTTTGTCACTTTATGGTCATTCCCTTGTGTACAAAGACTCTGCTAAGCTTTTGAGGTTACTCTTTGACACTCGTTTGTCTTGGTCGCTCCATAGTCTCTTACCTCCGAGTAGAATCCCCTAAGGCCCGTAACCTACTTAAGGTTTTGTCCCATACTTCTTGGGGAAGTTGATAGGCGCACATCGTCTCTTTATATTCCTCTCTCGTACTGTCTAAATTCGATTATGGTTGCCCTGCTTACTCGTCTGCTTCTCCTTCTACTCGTCGCAGTCTTGATGGTCTGCACCATACAGGGCTGTGTTTCAGCTCTGGTGCCTTTCGTTCAACTTCTAACCACAGCTTGTTTGTTGAAACTGGCTTCCATCTCTCCAGGACCGCGGTAATCACAACTGTCTTCCCTACCTTGTGCGGTCCTTACAACACCCTCACTTTCGCCTATGTTGTGCTTTGACTTTTACCACTCCTGTGGTCCCTGTTCCTCTTTACCTCCCTCTTTCTGTATGGTTGTCTCAGCTGCAAAATTCTCTTTCAGTTAGTATTACCAATATTTCTCCTCGTATTGTTCCGTCCTTGCCCCCATGGAGGGTCCCTCTTCTTAAATTTTGTAAATCCCTAACCCACATCACTAAAGCTTTTACCCCTCTTGCAATTCTGAAACACCTTTTCTTTGAACACTTTTCTTCACACTTCCGCTCTATTTCCATCTTCACCAACGGGTCTAAGTCTGCTGACAGTGTAGGTTAGTCTGTTTTTTTTTATGACCACACATATGGCTGAGACTCAACATTGGCTGTTTCTTATCTCCAGTAGATTTAAGACAGTAGAGTTTTGCTGGGTTCCCAGCCAAATTGGTCTCTTTAAATGAGCGTGTGAACGCCGCCGCTAAGGAAGCTCTCTGCACTTGTCCCATCTCCCATAAAGGTATTCCTTATTCCGACTTTTACCCAGTTATTCTTTCCTCTATCTTTGCCCGTTGGCAGGGATGTTGGTCTTCTGTTACTAGTAACAAACTGCGTACTCTAAAGAGTAGTGTGTCCCTTTGGCTTTCTTCCTACCACCGTAAGAGGCGGAGGGAAACGGCTTTGGCAAGGTTGCGTATTGGCCATAAACGCTTAACTCATGGACACTTAATGGAGCGCTGGCCTGTTCCTTAATGTCCGAACTGCATTGTCTCTCTTATAGTCGTGATATTCTTGTTGAATGTACTGACTTCCAGAACGAGCGTGTGTCTTGCTTTTCGACCGTCTCTCACGGTCACTTGTCCCTCGATAGAATTCTTGGTGAATTGGATACTTTTGATATCGTTCGCCTTATGCGTTTCTGTTCTCATATTGTCATCCTTAGTGATATTTAGCGCCCTCTGATTATTCCGCACATTTGATGGTGCGACATAGCCTTCCCGACTTGGTGTCTTCTTTTAATAATTACTTACGTACTTGCTAATCTATCCCTATCTAACAGAGGGTATCTGTGCATGGGGTTCATCCAAGAAAAATTACCTCAAGCACATCATCACCTAGCAAAAATCTGCTATTAGAACTATAACAAACTTTTCAGGCAACACACAGCCTCTCTGTTTAAATCCCTAAACGTGCTAAACATACACTCACTCCACACATTTGGAACTGTTAAGCTTACCTGACTGCCAATGGAGTACTTGTATGTCTTCTTCCCTTTCCATCCCCAGTCACTGGTTGGGTCCTCATGCCAATGAATTACATCAGCATTTACTTCAGTAAACACAAATGGGGTATCGTAATTCAGACCAATGTCACCTCGTCTGATGGCCTGTAACGAAGCTGGTCCACACTGCTTCTTGTCTGGAAAAAATAATGCATTGTTTATATTTAATATTTTCAAATAAACCTTGCGCATGGTTACTAATTTTACTAGTAATATTAACAGTGGTCCAACATAGAACCTTTTCTCATTAACAGAAAATGATATATTGTACACATTACCTAGCATGTTCTAAATTAACAACAATTATGTTAACAGACAGCACTACACATATAATCCAGTACTACATTGAAAACAAATCGGCCAACTGAATCTACTAAGAATTAATGTCCGAAATGAAATCAAATTTTGCGAACGGTAACACCTAACCGTGTACTACCATTAATAACTGCCTTGTCAAAATTTAATATAAATATTTTATATCTGTTTAATCTCTTCAATTTAAAATTATGTACTATGAACTTTTGTAAAGTTTACAGTTTCTAAATATCATGCAATAATTGTTATATTCTAATTCTTATTCTCTCCATTAACTCAAAACTGTTATATTGTCTCATGTAGTTTAAGAATTGCCCCATTAAGTTTGCATACAGATTATGTTTTCTGTTTTCAAAATACATGTTTTTAAAATTTGTATGTCGTACCCAAAATACTCTGTATTAATGGCTTTAAGCAATACTTTTGTTACTTATGGATCCTCCACTGTCTTGTATCATTTTTGTATATGTGCTCTTGCCTATACCTCAACAGCCATACTCATGCTTTCTGTTCCCGAGAGTGTATTCTCCATGTACCATATTCTCCTATAGCGAAGATACAACAACACTAATACACTGCTCTCATGTACTAATGATAAAATTTCTGTTGTCTGGGACAGGAAGCCTGTATGGTTACTTAGGCTTGTCCTGAGGTCCTCCTCTCGGTCATCTACCGACCTCTTCCAGGATGCAATCCACAAAAGTTGCCCAACTCCCAGATACCAATATACAATTAAGTAACCATAGGCATCATGTGAAAGGAAACATGCCCAACCACTTCTGTCCTGCCCAGGGATCGAATCCAGGATCCTTGACTGGAAATTGAGGACATGAACCACTGTACTATATATTTTGTTCTATTATACTGAAACATTCCATACAGTTCCAATATTTTATAAAACTATAATTTTTAAGCCCCAAAAGTTTTATCTTTTCTGGGTGAGCTTTCCTCTGTGGCTCCCTTTGCCGGCCACCGCTTGCTCAAGGAGTCCCCAAGGGTGACCCACCATGCCCAGCCACCGCTTGCTCAAGGAGTCCCCAAGGGTGACCCACCATGCCCAGCCACCACTTGTTCAAGGAGTCCCCAAGGGTGACCCACCATGCCCAGCCACCGCTTGCTCAAGGAGTCACCAAGGGTGACCCACCATGCCCAGCCACCACTTGCTCAAGGAGTCCCCAAGGGTGACCCACCATGCCCAGCCACCGCTTGCTCAAGGAGTCACCAAGGGTGACCCACCATGCCCAGCCACCGCTTGCTCAAAGAGTCACCAAGGGTGACCCACCATGCCCAGCCACCGCTTGCTCAAGGAGTCACCAAGGGTGACCCACCATGCCCAGCCACCACTTGCTCAAGGAGTCCCCAAGGGTGACCCACCATGCCCAGCCACCGCTTGCTCAAGGAGTCACCAAGGGTGACCCACCATGCCCAGCCACCGCTTGCTCAAGGAGTCACCAAGGGTGACCCACCATGCCCAGCTACCGCTTGCTCAAGGAGTCACCAAGGGTGACCCACCATGCCCAGCCACCGCTTGCTCAAGGAGTCCCCAAGGGTGACCCACCATGCCCAGCCACTGCTTGCTCAAGGAGTCACCAAGGGTGACCCACCATGCCCAGCCACCACTTGCTCAAGGAGTCCCCAAGGGTGACCCACCATGCCCAGCCACCGCTTGCTCAAGCAGTCCCCAAGGGTGACCCACCATGCCCAGCCACCACTTGTTCAAGGAGTCACCAAGGGTGACCCACCATGCCCAGCCACCGCTTGCTCAAGGAGTCCCCAAGGGTGACCCACCATGCCCAGCCACCGCTTGCTCAAGGAGTCCCCAAGGGTGACTCACCATGCCCAGCCACCGCTTGCTCAAGGAGTCACCAAGGGTGACCCACCATGCCCAGCCACCACTTGCTCAAGGAGTCCCCAAGGGTGACCCACCATGCCCAGCCACCGCTTGCTCAAGGAGTCACCAAGGGTGACCCACCATGCCCAGCCACCACTTGCTCAAGGAGTCCCCAAGGGTGACCCACCATGCCCAGCCACCGCTTGCTCAAAGAGTCCCCAAGGGTGACCCACCATGCCCAGGCACCGCTTGCTCAAAGAGTCCCCAAGGGTGACCCACCATGCCCAGCCACCGCTTGCTCAAAGAGTCCCTAAGGGTGACCCACCATGCCCAGCCACCGCTTGCTCAAAGAGTCCCCAAGGGTGACCCACCATGCCCAGCCACCGCTTGCTCAAAGAGTCCCCAAGGGTGACCCACCATGCCCAGCCACCGCTTGCTCAAAGAGTCCCCAAGGGTGACCCACCATGCCCAGCCACCGCTTGCTCAAAGAGTCCCCAAGGGTGACCCACCATGCCCAGCCACCGCTTGCTCAAAGAGTCCCCAAGGGTGACCCACCATGCCCAGCCACCGCTTGCTCAAAGAGTCCCCAAGGGTGACCCACCATGCCCAGCCACCGCTTGCGCAAAGAGTCCCCAAGGGTGACACACCATGCCCAGCCACCGCTTGCGCAAAGAGTCCCCAAGGGTGACCCACCATGCCCAGCCACCGCTTGCGCAAAGAGTCCCCAAGGGTGACCCACCATGCCCAGCCACCGCTTGCTCAAAGAGTCCCCAAGGGTGACCCACCATGCCCAGCCACCGCTTGCTCAAAGAGTCCCCAAGGGTGACCCACCATGCCCAGCCACCGCTTGCTCAAGGAGTCACCAAGGGTGACCCACCATGCCCAGCCACCGCTTGCTCAAGGCGTCACCAAGGTTGACCCACAATGCCCAGCCACCGCTTGCTCAAGGCGTCACCAAGGGTGACCCACCATGCCCAGCCACTTGGACTGGTTGGTAAAATGACAGCGTCGCTTCTTGCTGGTCAGTGTTCAATCCCCGATGTGCCAAGTGGTTGGGCGTCGTTCCTTCAGTCCATCCTCCCATCCCAGCTCCTATCCTGTCCTCGTATCTCTTCCATGTGTTATATACAGTAGTTGTTAGTGGCTTAGTATTTTCTTGTAATTCCCCTTCCTCTCCACCAGAAAGAGGCATTCATTACATTAAGCACTGGATTTTAGGGAAAATGACTTTTAAACCCATGAAAATAAGAAACAGGGTAATGGTGATGGTTTTGAAACAAAAGCTAATGAATGCTTACTGTCGCTGTCTTCCTGAGGTGTGGCATCAATCGCCTGCCAACCTCCGTAGCCCGGTGGAAGGTCATTTCGAGCCATCCACACATCATTCCACACATGGTAATTCCAAATGGAATCATAATTATCCCGATTAGGTCCACCTTCAATCTTGTTTCCCTCTTTGTTAAAGAACTTGTCAATAGTGAGGGAAGAATTGGTGTCATGAGCAGAAACAAAGTTGGTGACGGACCGGCAAGGGATTCCCAAAGCTCTACAAACTGTGGATGTGAAACGGAGAATGAGTTGTGCATCATCTGTTATCCCAATGCATTAAAAACTTGATTAACAAAACTTTGTTTATTCCTAAAATGCTGTTCATAACTAGTAACTTTACTGTACCTACTAAAAAATCACTAACATGGTCCTTTGGATATTTTGTGAATACAATATATTTATGTTTATACACAATATTGAATTTATAGTAAACACACAGCATGCCAAATTATATCACAATATTCATGGTCTATGTTGTGTAAATTATAAAAATGCAAAGATAATAAACTTTTGTAACTGTAGTCTTACTTGTAGTAACAACAGCAGAAAAGACCCAGCATTGTCCATATTTAACAGGTTTATATCCATTTTTTCACAAACTCTTCTAAGATTCTGACACTTCCAGTCCATTCGAGTGGGCTCGTACCGTCATCGTACTTCCCTTCCCATCGTCCT